>NC_050452.1:87616040-87791829 GCF_903995425.1 Onychomys torridus | reverse complement strand
CTCATTTGTAAAACCATTTGGCTTTTGTTGCCTTCAGATAGGATCTTGTATTTCAGTATGTGACTTCATCATATACCTTTTACTATTAAAAAGTTTTTTCTTTGTGTCTCTGTGCACACACCCGTTTTAATATGTATGTGTCTGTGTGCTGGCATGTGTGTGCATTTGTATGTGTGTTGGTGCATGTGGGTTTGTGTGCGTGAGCATGTGAAGGCCAGAGGACCATCTCTGGTTTGTTCCTCAGGCAATGTGTGCATACTTTTTCTGAGGTAGTGTCTTTTACTGGCCTGGAGGTGGCCAAGTAGGCTATGCTGGAAGGCCAGTGATCTCTAGGGATCTGCTGGTTTCTACCTCCCCAGAGCTGGGGATACAAGTGATCTCTTTGCTTGTATTTTTTTTTTCCCACTGTGCTTAGGTTTTCTTATGTGGGGTTCTCAGGTCTTTGCTCAACAGGGATGTCTCTCCAACCTGCGTTTATGTTTTTATGACTTCCCTTGCTCTTTAAAGCTTATTCCTACAAAATTTAGACTTTGGTTGGCACACTGAAACTGATTTATCATTTATTTTGTTTTTAATGACAAAATGGCACAGTGATTCTCAGATGATTCTAAAGGCTGATAAATTTAGGTCTGTCATTACCACGCTTTATTTATAATACAGAAGTCTGTATCTCTGATCCCTGAAACTGAAAACAGTGTATAGATGGTGATGGCAGATGATAGATTTCCAGCCGGGAGGGGGGACTGGTTAGCCAGGGAAGATAGAGATATATTCTGAGTCTTAGTGCATGAATGCTAACATTAAATGTTTGTGCTGTCACAAGGTATTAGTGTTTAGGAGCTCAGTGTTGCTGTGTTCTGTAGTCTTGCACACACATAGGGAACACAAGATAGTTTAAATCCTGGACTCACTTAGCAAGTAGTAGCATCCCTTAAATTTATCTAATGATCTTTTTTTTTTTTTTTTCTGGAAAGAGTTTGACATGTTCCCTGGGTCTTACTGGAACCACATAGCATTCACTGGCTTTAGGTTGGACACAAATTACTTTGCTGCAGTTGAGTACACAGACAGAAAGAAACCTGAGACTTATTTGAGTTACCTGGGCCAGCGTTTGTAAGATTTACAACCAAACTCTTGGGTGTGATAGCTGTAGTGTGGCATCATCAAAGAAGCTGGCCTACTGTCCAGGGTCTCCACTGACTGCCCACGGAGACAACGTAGAGGCTGGACAATGTTGGCTTGTTCAGTGTGTCTGCCACCATAGAGGCAGCCTGGATTCTGTTCTCCATCTGCCGTGAGAACTCAGCTCTAGTTTCAGATTTACCTGAGTGCCTGGCATTTTGAAATTCTCTTTCCTATTATTTGTCTTTTTTTGTTGGAATTCCTTGCCCCAAGCAGCCTGTGTTTAAACTTAGGTTTCTCACTTGAATGATCTTGGATTTTCCACCCTCCAGACTAGGAGGAGTCATTGTTGTTGGTCTAGCCCCCATTCCATGAGGTCTGCTGTAGTAGCCTGAGTTGCTCATCTCCGTACCCTTCTCAGTGCCTGCTCCGGCTTTCGCTGACAGCATCCTTGTGAGTGTTTCCTTGGGTTAGCATTAACCCTTTTCCTAGATGGTACCCTGGGTCTCTGGTGACTGGACGGAGAACTGAGCTTTAGGTACTCCTCCGTCTTTGGCTCAGTTGGTTCTCTGCTAGGAACTGTAAGAGTGCCTTCTGCTGTGTTCTCTTGACGTTGTTTACACATCCCTGTACACAGTACTTCAGAAAATATGTCAGCCTGGGATGCTGCTGACCAGCAGCTGCTTGGAAATGGTGGTCTTGTAGAGAAGGCAGAGATTGAGGGAGAATGGCCAGGGAGGAAAGCTTTGGTTATGCTGCAAATTTCCTAGGCTGTTAGCATTTCCTGACCAGGAAAGTTGGTGAAATGATAGGTTGATTTATTATTTTTTTTCTAAATCTTTCACATCATACAATGCTCATGAAATGATAATATTTGTAAAGCATACTAGATAAATAGTCCGAATTTCTTGTGGCTGGAGGTCAAGGGCCTGGGGCTCTCTCTGGCTGTGGCTGGCCCTGTCTGTTAGCTAGTAAGAAGGAGGGGATGAATACCTCAGGCACCTGTCACTTATCACTAGTGCTGGCAGTGAAGTGCAGCTTTATCCAGGGAAATAGGTTCCATGCTGGGAGCTTGGCTTCTGTTTCTGCTTCTGTGTGATTTCCCAGTGTTCCTAGGACCTTTTGTTTGCCTTGTGTGACCTCCAACCTAGACTCAGTATGATACCTTCCTTCTTATCTGTCAACACATGTGGAGAAAGTAAACAGATAATGTGGAATTGTGAGTGTCCTCCGCATTGTGCCCATACTACCACCACGGAGTCATAGAAGTCTGGAAGTCTAGTGTGTCTGTCTGCCCTCTGTCTCAGTGATTGTACTGGATACTCTAAAACATCACAGATGGGCATGTGTGTTCCTTCCTTTTCCTCCCCTGAGTTCATCAATTTACTTCCGACTGCTCTTTTGCATTACTAGGAACTTTGCATTCTGGTCCTGTTTGAAGTACAGGTGGTGACGCTTTCAAAAACACCTCATTGTCATAATAACACCCATTTAAACTAATCTTATCCCTGCTCTCCGGCTCACCCGTGTCAGCTGCATGGGGCTGGTACCCCAGGAGGTGATGCTTGATCACAACCTCTCTGGGTCTGATCTCTCAGAGGGGCCTCACCTTTGGTTTCTTCCCCGTTCCTAAGGGCAGCAGCACCCAGTGAGCCCTGGGCTGGGCCCTTGGGTATCTAGCACATAAGCCCATGCATTTTTAGAGTAATTTATGAGTATAAGTTTCCATCTCTCCTGTCATTCGGGTCTGGCCCCGGGACTGGATTTCCTCCTGGATGAAGTGGAGAATGGAAACTACATGGCAGTGGGTCATTGTGAAGACCTTAAGTGATGTACTCAAACGCGCCAGCAAATTAAAGCCCAGTGTGCACACACATCGACGGCTATGGACAATTTCCTGTCTTATTCAGAGTCTGTTGTTTTTACTACACAATATAAAATGTTATTTCTCATCTACCCAGCTTTTCACTTCTATTTTGGGCAGTCACGAGTTTCAGAGAATTAGTTATTGCTGAAGATAAGTTCATGAAGACCCTGGGATACATTCCTTCTTCTTTTCATGGATCCATTCCTCTGCTATTTCTCTTTAATTTTTTTATATTCTAATTGTAAAAAATCAGCATGTGGGATCATTTTCAAGGTTTTTTTTTTTTTTTTCTTTCTTCCAGTATGCCATAAACATTGTACAAGCAGTGTGTGTTTCTCAGGGTAACCACCTTTCAAAAATACCCCGCTGGGTTGTGGCCAATCCTTCCATGTTCCCAGTTAGTCCTCTGAGTATTATCAGTGTGTTGAGCAATCTGGCCTCTGCTGTATCAAGAGGTATGCAGCGTGGTGGTTTCTTTGCTTGGTGCCCCGTTTGGTACATAACATTTAGAAGAAGCTTCTCTCGTCCCGTATTGCTGGCTGCCACCTTGAGAGGAGTGCTTGGAGACAACCCTGGAGGAACTGTGTAGTTATTTCTTTCATCCTCTGCTGTGGGGTTAGCACGGCATGAGCGCTCCGGCCAGACAGCAGGTTTCGGTCTTCCTGCTTCCAGTTTAGCGACATGACTTTCATGCACTTGGGCCTGTCTGGGACAAGGGAAGGACTTTTCTGCACACTAGGGAAACCTAACCAGCTCTGTGCCAAGCACCCACCATTCAGTCGACTTTTGCATCTCATCTCATGGCTTCTCTCCTACCAAAAGGTGTGAGTTATACTAAACTCATTTTTTTTTTTTTTTTTACAGGCCCAGAGAGGTACTGAGTTGAGTTGTATTAATTTTGTAATTACTCTTTACTATTAATTTAAAAAGAAATAAAAATAAGGGTAAGACAAAGATGTTGGTAGGGCAAGGGGAGGGGGTTGCCAGAATTGGACAAAGAAATGTCATTTTAGGTTTGCCAAGACATTACATTTTCTTTCTCAAGTGGCTTGATTCTTATTGAGACTGAATAACAGGGGATTTCTTCTAATGAACGAGATGTCAACCCTCACATCAAAGTACTGCAAATCAATCGATTAATGAAGCAATAATTGATTTGTCTGCTAACAAAACGGCATTTATATAGCTTTGTGAGTGGGTGCTTATTATAAACCAGCCTTCCAAAGATCACCCTAAGCAGAAAAGACCGTGCAGGGTTAAGAGGAATGGGCAGAGCACTCCCATTTGGTGTGAGCGGCCTTCAGATGCGCTAAGCTGGGCCTTTCAGGAACTGTGAGAGCAGGCTAGTCTCCACTGAGACTCTGGATCCTGGGCAGCTGGGCTGCAGGTCGGAAGCTGGCAGGCGTGTGAGAGTTCAAGCAAGTGGAGATTGGAGGGAAAGTAATCTTAACTGCCTCTGGGACTGTTCTTGGGAAAGGGCGTTCTCCTCTGATATTAACATGAAGAAACAGTTTTTCCATTGTCGTGCCTTGTGAAATGAATTCAGCTCGGTTATAGTTCACAGTGCGTCCCAACACTCCAGAAAGGCAAAGTCATGGTGCTGAAGAGCCCTTGAAAACCCAAGGGATTTTACTCTGGCTTTTAGATGACTGTGCCCACCCAGATAATGCTATTTGAGATAAAAAGAAAGGTTCGTGCAAATGGCTACCTTGGATGGTCTGTATATGTAATTCCTTCTTAGAGTAGGTTTCCTCAGTGGATTATGGTTCATTTTGTTTTGGAGTGTTTATTAGAGGCAATGCTGGTTTTCTTTCTTTTCTTTTTTTTTTTTTGGTTTATCGAGACAGGGTTTCTCTGTAGCTTTGGAGCCTGTCCTGGACTAGCTTTGTAGACCAGGCTGGCCTTAAACTAACAGAGATCCACCTGCCTCTGCCTCCCGAGTGCTGGGATTACAGGCGTGCGCCACCACTGCCTGGCGCAATGCTGGTTTTTTATCCAGTAGGTCCCATTATTTGGGAGCTCTTCTGACCCAATGCATGCTGCTCCCAACTTAATTTTGGAATACTATCACAATGTACTTTTTTCCGTTTGTTTGTTTGTTTGTTTGTTTGTTTGTTTGTTTCTCTTTCTTCCTCCCTTCCTCCCTCCCTCCTCCCCCCCCCTTTCTTTTTTTCTTTCTTTCTTTTTTGGAGCTGAGGATCGAACCCAGGGCCTTGCGCTTGCTAGGCAAGCACTCTACCACTGAGCTAAATCCCCACCCCCCACAATGTACTTATTAGTTGTTCGAAACCCAAAATGTTTCTCCCCTAGAAAGCGATGTCGGAGGAGTGTGAAGGGCTCCACTTTCATAGAAACCCACACAAGTCGGTACCCCAAATAATAGTATTAGCACCATGCTTTTATTTGTGATCTTGGCCGCATTAGGTGCTCATCCCTTAGCGGCTGTGTGATCTTTGACAGCTTGCTTCCATCCTTAAGTTTCAGATTTCAATCTGTAAAAGGAAGCAATAATAGTATTGGCTTCATGGACTGGTGGTGAGTTTAAATAATTCACATAAAGTGTTTAGTTTGTCATTTTTATTATTATTACTATAGTTTGGCCACTATTGCAGTGAGTAGGATTTCATGAGTTGACTTTGGAGCTTAACCAACACTTGTCATAATATTCCTCCAGGGGGAAAAAAAATCAGTTTTCTGTGCTCAGCAAGAAGGGACTGTGGTGTCACTGAGAACATCCTCTTGGCTTTTGCCAGAGCCACTGTGGACTTGTGTAGCTGGTTCTGGCTTTCACAGGTTCAGCTTACATACAAACCGTGCTTGATTGGTCTGTCTGAACCCCGACTGGTTGCCTTGCAGTCCTTTATACTCTTGCGTGTCAGCCGAAGTACAGAGTGATATTTACAGTGATGGAAGCGGCTCACACGCTCCTTTGCAGTTTAGTCTGGTGAGCACGACTAGGTTTATTTGTGCCTCAGGGTTTGGCACTGCAGATATTTGCATACTCTTGCATTTTTCCATGTATTTTTATTTACGTTTATTTGTTGTTGTATGTGTGTGCACATGCATGACACACATGCTGCTGTGTAGGTGCCATAGCATGTGTGTAGAGGTCAGAGGAACGCTTTGAGGAGTCTATTCTCTCTATCTACATTTACATGGGTTTTAGGGATTGAATTCAAGTGGTCAGGCTTGTGTAGCAAGTGCCTTTACCCACTGAGTGATCTTGCTGACTCTGCCATGTAATTTAATCCAAGGGGGGGGGGTAAAAATAATAGGTGTTTGTTGCTAAGAAGCATAGCCCTTTTAAACTTTAATTTCAAAGAATCATGGTTCAAAGTGTGTTTTTAAATTTTTCAATACACTTATTTATTCACTCGTGTGTGTGTGTGTGTGTGTGTGTGTGTGTACACAATATGTGTCATAGTGTGTGTGCTGATAGGTCAGAGGTCAACTTACAGGATTCTGATCTCGTCTACAATGTAGATCCTGAAGCTCAAACTCAGGTCATCAGGCTTGGCTCCGAGTGACTGCCCACTGAACCATCTGGCCAGCCCTTCTAGAGTTCATTTTGTTTGGCATCACCTGGAAAGCATTAGGCATGCCAAAGCCAACCCAGTATTCATAGACAGAGCCTGGGAATGAGGCACAAGAGAACGGTGTAGTTTCTCTGGTCCTACCCCACCCCGTGGTTGGGATGAATCTCTCCCACTTGTGTCCTACAGCCACTTGGTCCCAAGTAAACACACGGAGGCTTATGTTATTTACAAACTGTATGGCTTACGGGTCTGGCTTCTTGCTAGCTATCTTTTATAACTTAGTTCAACCTATAACTATTATTGCCATATGTCCCATAACATGTTGTTCCTTGGAGGGCATTTTGGCATGTCCTCTGCCTCTGCCTCTCTTCTTTTTGTCCCTCTCTTGGATTTTCTGCCTGGCTATAACCTGACTCACCATAGGCCAGAGCAGCTTCTTTATTAACCCATCATAGCAACACATATTCACAGCACACAGGAAGATCATCTCACAGCATTTTCCCTTTTCTGTCTAATCAAAAAAGGAGGGTTTTAACTTTAACATAGTAAAATTACATATCAACAGTTATCAAGCGAGAGTTACAATATCTAGTCCATTTGTATTTGGCAAACTTAAAGAAAATATTCTACCATCTGTCCTATTTTTATGAGTCTAAATTTTATATCAAATTTATCTTTTATAATAGCTAAGGAAAGTTATAACTATCTAGTCTTTAATTCCATCAAAGACTCCAGAAGGATCTAATATTACCTAAGTAAACAGGAAATACATTGTAAGCAACTTCCACAATTCTGGAAATGACAGAGACAGCTGGCTGCCTGGACAGTCACCCAAAGTTCCTCTGCAACGTTGGGGCATCCATCTTTAGCCTACAGGTCTAGAGTTTCTCATTGCTTCTTCCCATGTCCTGTAGAATATCTGGCAGTCTCCTCTGTGGACAAGGAACCTGAAGGACCATCTTGTCTTGCTTAGGTAAAATTCAGTGGCCATTTTCCTTTGGGTCCTGTATATCCAGTTTATACAATATCCTGTCAAGCAGTCGAGGCAAGGGCACTCCCCCCCCGCCCCACCCAGTGGCTAACTTTTGCCACAAAGAAAGCAAACTCCATTAATGGGTTTCTTTGATGCCATCATCCTCTTTGAAGTAATTGGTGCTGCCAGGAGCAGATGTGTGTCTTTGTCCAGAGAAGTCAAAGTTCTTAAAACATTTTAAATGCCATATTCTGTAGTTCTTGAAGTGTTTGAAGATTACCTACCTAATTGAAGTATATCTATGTATACCTAGAAAACTTAACATGACTCTTTAAGTTTGATTATCATAGATTACTAATTATAATCTGTATTTCTTAATTATACATTACAATTTTAAATGAGTTGCATAAACATAATACCTTAAATAAGAATAGAAATATATATGTATATATATAAAGTATAATGAAATTAACTTTAAATTTGTATCAATAAACTAAAATCCATAGCAATAAACATTTCAAACACATTGTTACTCTTTAAAAGTAGATTCAATAATCTACCCTTTTACCCTATCATATCTATATCCCCCTTTCTTCTTTAGAAAGAGATTGCACTTATAATCAACCTCCTTTAAATAAAAATAAACATAAATAATATTTTGGGAATTTGGGAGTAGCTTCTCATACTACTTCCTGCTGGTTGGGGATGCTGGCTATCTTATGGGGATCCTGAGAAAATTAAGAATTATAGTTAAATCTTGGCTGTTGTAGTCTGTGAGACTGTATTGACCTTTCAGGGGGTCTTAGTTGATCAAACCATATTGGCCTGGAAGCCATCCATAGGTTCTCATCTGGTGTGGAAACAATAGCAGAACATCTTTTCCAAAGCAATGTCAAATTTTGAAGTCAAGATACCTTTACAATATACATATTGGTTTAACTGAGTAGTCTTTACAGTCAAATGTTTTTCTGCAGTTAAAAATCCCAAAGAAAATATAATCCAGACTCTCCATGTAATTTCCATCTTTATGTGGCTTATTTTTTATATTACTTTATTCTCTTTTTTGAGGACTTTATTGTTTTAAAAACTATGTATTTCTTTTTTATGATCGTCTATACCTTCTGACTGTTGTTTTCTACTGCAGTGTGGAGAGGTCCAAAGCTGCAGAGCCAGCTGCTGGCTCCACCTCCCACTACGGACAGCTCTGGGAAGCAGAATTAAGTAGTATGCCTGCATTTTAAACCTGTGGCTGTTCCCCCGAGACCACAGGCAACAGCTGGGAGAAGCCTCTTGGCATTGCTGCCCAGGCTTGTTAGAAACCACAGGAGTCTTGCTGTGTTGCTGCCGAAGCCCACTGCAGCCAGGAGACATGTCTCTGTGCCGTGGCCCTCCATGAGTAACATGAACTGGGAAGGTGCTCTTAGCTACATTGATAATCTCTTCCTAAGCTCTCTTAGGTTTTAGGTGGAAAGTCTTGCGAATCTCTCCCACCTGTGTCCTGCAGCAGCTTGGTCCTAAGTAAACACACAGAGGCGTATATTATTTATAAACTGTATGGCCTACGGGTCCAGCTTCTAGCTAGCTAGCTCTTATAATTTAACTCAAGCCATAATTGTTAATCTATGTATTACCACGTGTTCTGTGGCTTTACCTGCATCCCATAACATGTTGCTTCTTGGACGAGGGTTTGGCATCTCCTCTGCCTTTCTTCTTTCTGTCCCTCTCTTGGATTTTCTGCCTGGCTATAACCTGACTCGCCATAGGCCAGAGCAGCTTCTTTATTAACCAATCATAGCAAAACATATTCACAGCATACGGAAAGACATCCCATAGCAGATAAGGCCACAAATGAAGATGCCGAGATCATAATATTCCTTTTCTTTCATTATGTCTAAAATTTTAATTATTTGGGGACAGATCCACATTTGTAACATGTAAGTGTGTTTGTTATAATTTGTATTCATGCGTTCATTTGTGATGAATTGGTCATAAAGAATAGGGTGATTTTAAAAGTTTCAAAATTAGGGCTGGGGAGATGGCTGAGTGGTCAGTACTTGGCAGTCAGTTGTGAGTCCTAGAATTTAGATCCCCAGAATCCACAATAAAGCAGGGTGGGCTTGGTGGCCTTCTGTAATTCAGTGCTCAGGAGGTAGAGCAAGCTTGCTAGCCGCCAGTGAGCCGTGGGATTGACTGAGGTGTCTTGGCTCATTGACTAAGGTGGACAAGCATTGGAAGAAGATTCTTGACAGCAGTCTTGGGCTTCCTCATGAACAAGCACCACCATACACCATATCCACACATGCAGACATGAGCACGCACTTATGTATACCATACATGTAAAAGTGTGATTTCTTTCCAAAATATTTTATTTTGGAAAATTTCAAACTGGAAATTATGAAGGAGTAGGAGTGAGTAGTACAACATTCCATCCTTGCCCCTAGCTATCTGTGTGCATCCCATCTCTGGCTTTATCTGTCTATGGACACCCCACTCCTGCCCCTGGCTGTCTGTGTGCATCCCACCCCTGGTTTTAGCTGTGCCCACAGTTCACCCCTCTGCTTCCACATGTGGCCAGTTTGGTCTCACTCCCCTGCTCCCCATTCCATTTTCTTCCTGGGAGATTTTAAAGCAAGCCCTAGTTTGCAGCATCTCATCAATTAATATTTCTGGGTACATTTCTAAGAAATAAGAACATTAAAGCATCATGGCCATGTATGTGTGTATGTGTGTGTGGGGGGCATTAGAGAGTAGAGACTGGTGGATTTTGGGAGCTAACTGACCAGCCAGACTAGCCAAAACAGCAAGCTTTAGATTCAACAAGAGAGCTGGTACAGAGAGAAAAAGGGAGCCATGGAGGAAGACACCCAGGACTCCCCCTCCCCACCTTCTTAGGTGTATGCATGGTATGCTAGTGCATGGGTATGTGTGTATGCATACTGGCACACACATGTGCATATATTACATACACACACACACACACACACACACACACGGTCATAAAATGGGGGAAAATAGTAAAGAAATATCTAGTGCTACTTATTCTCACACCTAATAAAATCACCAATAGTTCCTTAGTAACAGCCAGTAATACCCAGTTAATATTCAAACTTTTTCCATTGTCTCCAACTTTTTATAAAGAAGGTGATTTGTGCAAATTAGGACCTCAGCCCACACTTTGCATTTGGCCTTGTCTCACAGGGGTCCTTCGTTCTCCGGCCGTGTTGGAGTATTATTTTTTGGTGGGAAGAGCCTCCCCTACACATGGGTCACTCTTCTTTCTACCAGGGCCAGACTAATCCTTTATTCCCTTCGTATAGAGGCGGCCAGACCAGGGAACCCCCACTTTCAATCCAGCCAGGTTTAGCAATGGAATCTGTGATTTCCACACGCTCTCCACTCTCTTAGTATGAATCTAGAAAACTCATGATTGAAACCCACTTGGAAGTAGTAGTCTTTTACTATTTAAGGTATAGATTTTGGCCATAGGCAGCAGTACCAACAGACCAATTTTACTGTATTCCCATGACGTCTGTGCGCTCATTGTTGGCATTGACTTCTTCAGATACTAAGCATTCCATTGCTGGAGCAAATTCAGGTAGGTGAGGGTTTAGGGGTACCTCCCTGGGTCGCAAGCTGTAGAGACAATGAGGCAGACAGTGGTAGCAGTGCTGTTTAGGGGTAGAGATTACCCTTATGTCAAGCACCTTCACTGGGCTGGAGCTGAATTCTGGGCTAAAGTTCTTCTTTTTTCTTTTTAATTGAAAATAGATTCTTCTCTTATATAGTACATCCCGACTACAATTTCCCCTCCCTCCTCTCCTTCCAGCTCTCTCCAGCTCCCCTCTCCTCCAGGTCCACTGCCCCTTAGAAAAGAGCAGACGGACCTTCCAGAGATAACAACCAAACAGGACAAAACAGGATACATTGGGGCAAGGCAAAGGCTCTCATGTAGACACCGGACAAGGCAACCCACGGGTGGAAGAGTACCAGGAGCAGGCCAAAGAGTCAGAGACACACCCGCTACCACGTTAGGAGTTCCACAGGAACACCAAGCTAACAGCCAGGGGCTAAAGTTCTTTTAGGTACCAGAGGGTTGCAGAGAGTGGCGTGGCCTAGCTTCTGGCACGGTGTGGAAGGAGGCTGACTCACACGTTTGCTTGTAATCTAGGCTAAAAGACCAAGGCCCCTGGAAGGTCCAGGCAGCACCATAATGGAAAATGTTTGTGCAGTGGCAGGCCTGTAGAGAGTAAAGGAAGCTGTCAGCTTGGGGACATCACCGCTGTTGAGATCCTGCAGTGGCCTTCTGCGTCTTCAGGGCAGTTACCAACGTTCTCCATCTTTGACTGGAGTGTGGTGGGATGTCAGAGTAATTTTGATTTGGATTTCCTTAAAGGCTAATGATGTTGGATTTTTTTTTTTTTCATGTGTTTGTTAGCCATTGTGCCTCATCTGAAAAATGTCTGTTCAGTTCATTTGTTATTTATTGATTGGATTGTTTGTCCTTTTAGTGTTTAAGTTTTTGAGTTCTTTATAGATGCTCAATGTAAGTTCTCTGTGCAAAGGTTTTCTCCCATCTACTCTATTGTTTTTGTTTTGGTGTGGAGAATCTTCTTAGACACTTGCCATTTGTGTTTTGAGGCAAGATCTCACTGTGTAGCCTAGGCTGGCTTCAAGTTCAAGATCTTGTTCTTTCAGCTTCTCAAATGGATGCTGGGTTGGCAGGCATGTGCTACTTCGTGAGGCACAGAAGATTTTAATTCGATACAGTTTGACTTGTCAGTTGTTATCTCCTGAGCCAACTACTATAAAATCAATATAGAGATTCCTTAAAAAAATAAAAATAGAACTATTACCTGACACAGCTCTATCCCTTCTGGGTATATACCCCTTGGAATCAACACCAGCGTACTGCTGAGACTGTGTGTATTTCCTGCTGCAGTATTCAAAATGGTCAATTTACAGACTTAGCCTAGGTGCTGATGAACAGACCATGGATAAAGAAAATGTGGCATATATTCACGGTGGACTTGTAGTCAGCCATAACAAGAACAAAACTATGTTAGTTATAGCAATATTGATGGAGCAGAGCTCTTATTAAGTGAAACCCGGCAGACTCACCAAGACAAGAAACTCCCACTTCTGCGCATATGTAGAACGAGGGGCAGAGAATGGATGAGAAAGCAAGAGGGACTATTAGGGATGTGGAGGGGAAAAGAGAAAGTGGGGGGTAGAAAAGGCATAAGAAAGGATGAATGTGTTCAAAGGACACCGTATGCATGTCCAGAAGTGGCGCAGTGTGGCTCTGTATAAAGATACACTGTAGAGCACACAAAATAATATGGGTATATAAAAAGTGAAGTGGGTCTCTAGAAAGATTGAGTTAGATAGTCAAGTTGACTTTGTACAGTGCTTGTCATAGAACTTGGCAAGTAGTAAGTATTTGAAACATGACTGAATTGCTAGATGAGGAGACAATCCCAGGTGAGGACATATTGCTGATAAATAGACACAGTATTAAACCAACTCCTAAAGACGTATGGTTATACCCATAATTGACTGAATCTCTCAACTCTCATCAGAGAGCTTCTATTTGCAGTAGATGGTAAATCACACAGAGATACACAACTGGTCAAGGTGCAGAGACTAAGAGACTGCAGAATGTTCAGCCCTAAATGGAACATATATGCTGTGCTCCCCCTCCCCCACTAAAAGCTCAGGGATTGTCATGGAAGACGGGTTTGGATGAAACAGTGTCTTTTGGACACAGCAGGGCAGCTGCACATGTGGTCTCACAGTGGGTGTGACAGTATGGACAAAACCCGTGTAAGCCTGAGCTGGACCACATCCCAGCATGGAGAAGGGGTTGGAGTTTGGGTTTGAAGTTTTCCCTTAGCCAAGGAGCTACAGGCAATTGTCAGATGCTGGGAGAAAGAGGGTCAGTTTTTATTTTATTTTTCTAAGGCTGTTTGTTGTCCCTGACTAGTTAACCACACTCCAGGAGAAGGCCACACACATCCAAGAGTATCTGGTCAACCCATATTGGCCTTGATGGACTAAAAAAGACAAAATGTTGGGTGATAGGGAAGAGGGTGGATTTGGGAAGAGTTGGGGGAGATGGGAGTGAATATTATCAGACCACGAAGCTGTCAAAGAAGTAATTGAAAATAAGGTATTGAGGTGAGGTAATTCTATCAGAGTGTTCAAGTGGCATGCCATTCCATATTAGAAAACATGAGAGCCAAGAGGTATACTCACTCAAATCTTTACTTCTATCCCTGGTGTTCCTATTTTACAGGGAAACTTAGTCTTGG
This sequence comes from Onychomys torridus, assembly GCF_903995425.1. Classification (NCBI taxonomy): domain Eukaryota; kingdom Metazoa; phylum Chordata; class Mammalia; order Rodentia; family Cricetidae; genus Onychomys; species Onychomys torridus. The sequence continues at coordinate 87,778,020 of NC_050452.1, read as the reverse complement.
TAAATTTACAGGCCTTGGTCAATACCACACTGGAGGAGAGTGAGTAAGAGCTAAGGATAGGAATCTGTGTGTGTGAAAACATAATCATGAAACCCATTATTTGATATGCTAACTAAGAAATTTAATATGAAACTGCTTAAAATGAAGAACAACTTGAGTGTCCTTAGTAGCTGCCCCTATATTGTTACTGGTCTTCAAGTCCTTCAGTTAGAATCTTCAGCGTTGTGTAAGTCTGTCAGTCAAACTGTGACAGTGTCCAGATGGAAAAAATGCATGTATATAGTATGATGCCTAACTTCGTGCCTGGAACTTATGAAGACCTTAACCAAATGCCAGCAGCCTCATCCTTGCCAGTTGGGTGGTGGTTCAGGATGGGCAGTGTGAACTGTCTGGCTGCCACACCGGTGAGAGAGGGGAGGGGAGCCCTTTTTCTGATGTCATTTCTGTGTGTCAGAGGTGACCAGGGCAGAGGCTATACCAGGTCAAGTACCATGTGGCTGACTCCTGGCCTGGAGTCCTGGGGAAAAAAAAAAATCCCTGCTCTTGAGTCCCTACCTGTCTGCCATCTTGAATCTAATCTTAGATTAATATACATTTGTCCAAAGTAAATGCATGTAGAATCACAGACTAAATGTCAGTGTGACATATTTGTGGCACTTACTTATTGGTGCTGCCTGTGGACTGACTACTATAGATAATCTATCACTGACCAAGTTGAAATGTCTAGAGTTTAAGATTATATGAATGAATTATACAGCATGTAGCTTTTGGGGCTGTCACTTTTAGCATAACCCCCTAGAGATACATTGTCTTAGTATGTGACTCAGTGGCTCATCTGTGCTTCCTGCTAAGCCATATTCCATGATATGGATGGACTAAACCCTTTTAACCATTCACCTATAGAAAGGCACTTGGGTCAGTTCTAGTTAATTAATTAATTAATTTTTTTTAGCTATTATGAATAAAGTTGCCACGAGTGTTCATGTCCAGGTCTTTGTGTGAACGTATCTCTGGGATAAGTGCCTAAGTGGACAAAGGGACTTTTAAGGCAATTCATAAGTCTAGAATTATGTGCAGCATGATCCTGCTTTGGGTTGCAGTTTTACTTTTTATTCAGCCTGAAATCTGATTTCATGTGGGGCCGCATTTCCCTGGCCCTCGGCCTGTGTCAATGACCCAGCTGATTAGGGAGCTCCTGAATTGGGAGGGAGGTTTACTGTTTACTCTGTTTCATGGCTTGCAGATCTGTGGGAGGCAGGGCTACCATCAATCACACTTGTCAGTTTTTCTGTGTTGATCTCTCTCTCTCTCTCTCTCTCTCTCTCTCTCCCTCCTCCCCCCCCCTCCGTAATACATCTGCCTAAGGCTTCAGCACTGTGCATGGTTAAGCCAATGACCACATTGTTCTCTCTCGCTTCCTGTGGGGATGCTAGGCCCTCAGGGAGCTCTGTGAACTTTTGAAGGGAACGGTTTCAACTTTCCCCTCTTAAGTCGGTTGTAGTGAACACATGCTGCCAACAGATGGCAGTACACTTTGACGTGCTGAGATAGCTCTTCTCTTGTCCCTGTGACTCAGTCAGATGTTCTTTCTGTACATGTTGCAAATCTGGACAAGACATTTTTGCAAAGCAACAAAAGCACCAATAAAATGCTGTTGGTTAAAAAGAAAAACTCAAAGGAAAGCGTCATGTTTGCAGCGAGCATCTGATAAGAGTGATTCTTCACCTCTTAGAAGTGATGTGGGTAGGGAATGGCTTGGGACCGCATGTGGGAGTGGACAGTTCTGGATGCTAGGTTGATCGTTGCATTTTGTGTAGTTCCTGAGTAGAGAACGGTGACAGCCAAAGGGCAGGCGTAGCCTAATTTTGAGGTTTGAGACTTGCAATACCTTTCGGTCCATAAGGAAAAGTCTCCAGCAGCATAATTACCACAACACCAATGGATAATATGAAAGCCTTCATTTTCAGTACTTTTCCACTCCCTATACATGTCTATGCCTCAGGGCATGTGCACACAGCACTGTTTAACATTTGCTGTGTACAGGAAAGCTTTTGTAAAACCAGAGGTGATGGAGTTCATTGGATGTCATAAACAGAGCAAGCTGGCAAGGATAGAATAGAATGAATTTAATACAAGGTTGACTAATAAAATTGAAGCTGCATGCACACATTGACCCAGGGATGTCAAACTCTAGTTTGGACATGTTGACAGCTGGAGTCACCCTGCTCCCTGGTGCCATCTCTGGAAGCAGTCAGAAGTCCCTGACAGAGCTCATCTTTGGTCACCCTGGCCCAGGCTATGGAAGATAGGGGCGGGTTTTGGACTCTGACGACAAGCCCCTCCCCACAGTGGCTAGCACACTGAACTTACAGTGTGTGTTCCATGCACCAGATGCCACCAGCCGAGAACACACCCAGAGTTGCCACCCTGTGGTGATGAGGAAGCAGGTGGCTGCAGCTTAGGCGGCTGCCTTTTTGCTGGTGTGCCCCTTGGCAAAAGCCTTAGGCTCAGAGACAACTGTGCTGCTGAAGTTCTAACTCTGAAACCAGATGCTGTTACCATAGAGACAAGTGAACTGCTATCGTGGGAGGCACGGCGGGGAAGGATGGTAGAGGGAGGCAGGAGGGCAAGTGAGGCGAATCTAAAGGCTAGCATACCCGAAGACCTTCAACCTTTAACAGCCCTGGGACTAGCAGGCTGGTGTTCTTGAAACTTGTGTGCTGGCGGCCTGCCACTTGCTGACTGGCTGAGTGGCAGCTGCTTGCGCTGTGAGTACTAGTTGGTGAGCACGTTGGCACTTGGCGCAGGCTCAGGGGGGGGGTGGGATCTCAGAGGGCTGGAATGCGGATGGGTGCTGTGGGCCCAGTGGCTGACAGTTTTGCACAAATGTTTCTCGTGCCGGGCTTAAGTCACCCTCACAGGCCTGCTTGGTGATTAGGACCGGCTGGTGAGAGCCTGCCCATTTGGCAGACAATTTGACATGTGTTCCAGTTAAATCATTTTGCTGCCCCAGAATAACGGAGACTATGAACACCCCCACCGTGGGTCTGGACTTGTATGGCAGGGGTGGAACTTCTCTGATCAGAGCAGGCCCAGGCTGAAGGAAGGCAGCATTGACCCAAAGTGGATTTTACCCTGACTGGTGTGACTCTTAACCCCCTGATGCTTGGTGGGGAGCTTCCAGATCAGTTCTGAATTCTGCCTCATGCTAGTGATGTGAGCAGTGCTGAGGCTGAGTGGAAGCACACTTCCTGCTCATTTTCAGCCAAAAATGCAAGGCACGTGCGAGGGACATTTTTAAGGATGGGTTCGGGGGGCCTGATTAGGGACTGGATGAGTTAATTTCTTCCAACTGATTTATAGAGGGGAAAATGGTTGGGTCAGCCACTTTACATGGTATCTCTGTCTTACTAATAATAGCCAGTAACTGCGAAGAGGACGTAAGACCAAAGAACTGATATGTGTCATGTAAAGATGGAGAAAGCAGGGAGGGGGTTCTCTCTGGCCTGTGGAGAGGGCCAAGTTCACTAGGATGACCTTGCTCTTGAGGCAGAGCCAGGGCTGCCAGGTTTTATGTTTTTGCTTTGTTTCGCTTGCCCCTTTTCTGCAGAGAGGAGGTCTGTTTTCAGGCGCTCTCTGCATGATCCATCAGAAAGAAGGAAGTTCTGATGACTTGCTATGTATAGGCTTGAAGGGAATGTGAACTATGCATCAAAGAGCCAAGGAATGCACCCATCATGACCCCCACTCCCTACTCAGACGGTGGGGCTGGGCAGTGTTCTCAGCTCGGCCAGAGGGCTCGTGTATTGGCTTTTCTACCTTCCTTTCCAGTCGTCTCTGGCTTTCTTGTTTTTCCTTTTCTTTGGCTTGTGACATGCAATTTTGGAAAAGGCTTAGATTTCCAGGTTAAATGTTTTCTTTAGAAAATATGTCAAGAGACAACAAAATATTTTCGGACCCGCCCGATGGGTGATAGCGTACAAAGTGAAGTCAACATTTAGTTGTGTTAAATTCAGCATGCTGACTGACTTGGGGTCAGTTCTGAGAAGAGATGAGGGACAAACTCTTCTATGTTTCCAAAGAGAACAGTGCACAGTTAGGGTATGTGGCAGCACTGTAGCTCTCTGGGATTCCGTTCTTAAAACTTCAGTGGAGTTTTAAGAAAATATCCTCATTAAGCTGTCATCCTTATCTGTGTGTACAAATGCTGGGTAACTAATGGCTCCTTGCACTTTGGACTGCTCCCTGACCTCCAGGAGAAAGAAGTCTTTAAGAAGGTAGATGTGACTGTGCAGGATGCACAGTAGATACTCAGTTAATATTTACTCCCCTCCTCACTGGGGGGAGGTAGGAAAGAGAAGAGGGAGCAGACGAGCACCGTCTCTGTTCCTGTCTCCCCTAACACTGAGCATGGCCTGTTTCAAGCGCTTCTGCTATAGACAACTGCATCCTTCATGTTGCCAAGGCCAGCCTTTGCCTCCCCATCTCTGTCTCTCTCATCTTTCAGGTGGGGTTCTCTGCTCTCTCTGAGTTCCCTGATGTCACTTGTACCCCATTTACACCTGCCCCACTGCCCGATTTGGGGGTGTTGGTGTGTTTTAGCAGGAGGTCTCAGGTCTCCTGCCTTGGACCTATTCTTCCTTCCTGCATGAGTGCGCACGTCTGGTGATAACCTCAGCCCCAGCCTGATGCATGAACTTTGCCATGTTTCAGTACCAGCTGCAAGTCCCTAGTTCCAGGCCCAGGTGGCTGCAATCACATGGTCACATCAGCAGCTTTTTATGTGCAGGGTGCACATCTCAGCCTTGGAGTGTACAGAACGAACTCTCCTTCTCACACAGTCCCCTCGGTTCTTGTGGTGGTTTGGGAGTTTCTTTTGCTCCCTAACCATCGGCTTTCCATGCCACAGGTGGAGTGATCCTTTGAAAAGGGAACACAGACCTTCCATTTTGACTCCTTCTCCTGGCTTGCATGACCCGGTTCTCTCCAGTGTCATCTGTACGGTTGACCCCTTGCTGTCTAGACCTTACATCAGTTCTTGGATGCTGCTAAACTTTCCCACCCCAGGGCCTTGTCGCTTGCTGTTCCCTTCGCTTGGAAGGCTAGACAGCCCCTGTGCTGTGTCACTTTCTGCAAAGATCTCAGTGATGCTCTCTGACATTATCTTGTTCATTGTTAGGTTGTTGTTGTTTTTAAGGAACTTTTTGTCTTATTTGTAGATTTGTTCCCCTCCCTCTGAAGAGTAACAGGAATATAGCAGGAGTAATTAAATATTTGCTGAACCCATGAGTAACGCTGTATCATTTAATCTTCCTGGGAACCTAAGGCTCAGAGAGATTGGCAAATGGCTTGGCTTCTTAGTCTTTAAGGCATTTCATTCCCACTATAATCCTGCTGACTGACCCATATCTTGTTTATACATTTAGTTTGAGTACAGAGAAGTATTCTGATGTGTCAGGATGAGCCATCTTGTACGAGGCTCATCTCCCCCCAAAAAAGGCTCTCGAAGGGTCCCAAAGTCATATGTTTCTTTCCATCCAAGTCCTAGCCAGGCCTAACCCTCCTTAGCTCCTGAGATTAAATGAGATGGGGTACATGCAGTCAGGGTGGCTGAAGGTCAGTAATGAGTTTCTTAATGATGTCACTCTCCAGTGCTGGTAAAGGGAAAAGGGAAGAAAAAAAAAAGAAGCTTATTTATTATAGAATGCTATTATTTGTGTATATATATATATCTGCTTCAGTCTTCCTGCCTGCCTGCCTGTCTGTGTGTGTGTGTGTGTGTGTGTGTGTGTGTGTATGTGTGTGTATGTGAGTGTGTGTGTGTATGTGTGTATGTGAGTGTGCGTGCGTGCGTGCGTGTGTGTGTGTGTGTGTGTGTGTGTGTGTGGTCAGTTCTTTCCCTCTGCCATGTGGATTTTAGGGATCAAACTCAGATCATCAGGCTTGGAGGCAAGCACCTTTTACCTGCTGAGAGACACATTACTGGCCCAGGAAATCGCATTTATAAAACAAAGTATTGTGCTCTAAGTTTGATGCTGAATGCTTTTAAGTTTGGCACCTCATTGGAATCTCAGAGCAATCAAGGCAGAGTTGGTAGTATTGTGTTGAGTCACTGTGAAATTGATATGACTACCCTAATTTCATACAAGAAAAAAAAATCCCTGTGGCTCAAAAAAGTTAAGTACTTTGCTCCAGGTGGCATAAGTACTAAGCGGTTGAATTAGATTTTTGTTTCTTGCTTCTGACCTTTTATGTAAAGGTGACTGCTTGGTAAGGGAGCTATATTCTAAACTGGGAGGGAAAAGCTGAATTCAGTGCACTCTGCCTAGACTATAGCAAATCTCTGAAGCACCAGAGTAAGTTATACAGACCATATGGAAAACAAACTCCAGCATCTCCAATGCTTGAGCACACAACCGGATGACTAGAAACCAAAGGGGACATGTGATTTTCTGGCAAGGCTCATATACGGGATGACATAGAGCAGCTGTCCCCGAGAAAGTTCTTTGTTACAAGACCCGTACTACACAAGCAGCATTTGAGCAGTTCAGGATTTCTTTCTGCTTCCACTATAAATAGAGTTCATGGAATTCTGTATATGAAAGTTAATGCAGTGCGAAGGAGCCAAGAGTAAGGGAATAAAGCTTCACTCATTCTGTAAACCAGAAACATGTTTGGCACCGGGAAACTGGAAAAAAAAAAAGAAAGAAAGAAAGAAAAAAAACAAAACAAAACACTGTCGTTCCTTGGATAGATTCTGAGGTCTTATTTAGCATATGAAATTGCAGAGTAGATCCTATTATGTAAGGAGACAGGAGGAAAGCATAGCGTGGTTACAAAATGAAGAACTTCGTGCCCTTCAGAGAAGAGTTAACAGTGCATCCACTGCACAGAGAGACACGTGATAGGAGTGTGGAAATGAATGGATGGGTGGCATGTATATGTGCCTACTGCGGTAGCCCTGGTGCTAGAGAATCCTCGGATGTCAGATTGCCGTAAGGCCAACATGTGACTCAACGCATGCCACTCAACACAGACTACTGGGCTGGTATTAAGAGGCTGGCTGCAAGCTAGGCTCCCACTGTGCGTTAGCCTAACTCCCTGTCGCTCTGTGTGTGGGTGGGTGTGCGTGTGCTCCTAGGAGGGTATACATTTTGTGCAGTGGGTGTTTAAAGAGCTAAGCACCGAAACTGGATTTCCACAAACGATCATCACGAACACTCCAGACACATCAAACTTCCTCTCTTGGTATTTTTTTTCTCTTTCTTCTTTTGCTTTCATCTCTGTTTTTTCTCTTCTGCAACTCCCCCAAAGGGAGACTCTCCCTCACCATCCAGCCTTCAAGATTGGGATTATTTCCTATTACCTCTCCATGGGGCTGCCCTCTCAAGGTTAGAACTGAAGCTATGTGGGGCCAGCACGTTCTCCAGCACCAGACGAGAAGAGCCGTGTGAAGGAGTGACAGCCACCAGAGGAAGAGGGACTGTGTCCTGCAAACATGAACAACAGCTTGCAGGTTAACCTGCCCAGAAGCTGGGCTGCTTCAAGTGGCTCACTTCAGGAGAAGTCTGAGCATTCTTTTTTTCTTTTCTATTACTATAGGATGGAGGATGAAGCTGTCCTGGACAGAGGGGCTTCGTTCCTTAAACATGTGTGTGATGAAGAAGAAGTAGAAGGTGAGCCCTTTGGGTCTGGGAAAGTGTGCGCTTCTATCCATGTGCTCTGTAAATAATGGCATTCATCTATTTCAGGCATCTTAACATTTTAAAAGTTAAGCACTAAATCTTACCGGTGGAGTTTCTTTAATCTCCACATTTGGTGTCAGCACAGGAAGTAATTCTAAGAACTTTATCGGACCCTCAGAATTGAAGTCGGCAGGGGCTTACCTGGGACCTGTTATTTATTTATGTATTTTTCTACGGTGTTATTTTAAAGTAGGTGCTTGTGTTAGCTCTGCCTCTGCGCCAGAAACGAATGTTTTACTAGATAAACCCAGGGAGCTGCCGGATCTATAGAAATGTAATTGTTAGCACCGTCTACTGTTCCTTTTTCTGGAGCTTACAGGGGGGAGAAGCAGATGTTGCTGAAGGATAATCATTGTTGTAGGGAAAACAGGTCTGAGATGAGGGGGATGAGGATGGTTGTCATGGACAAGTCTTCGTTCAGGAAGCTCAGACAAGCATTTTCCGTTTAAAAACTCCCCGGAATCTCTTTTGCTAGTGTCTCCAGTGCCTGTTAAAAGCGAAGAAGAGTTCTATTTTATCTGCTGCCAACAGACTTCAGTATGTGCTTCCTTCCCTCACCTCCTGACTTACCAAGAGCATCAGGGGACTGCTGCTTGACTGGTATGGAAAAGGCAGGGCTCCGTTAATCATTTTGGAGGTAATAATGGGAAGGCATCACAAATACATAGTCTGTTATTGGTATTTAGTATGAGTATGTCATAGGGCAGTCAGGGTTAGAGACAGCATCAAAGGAAACTCGTAGATGAACGTTGTGATCGGTTTCTCCTGTGAATGTCACTTGAGAGACAGTCCCCTGTTTTGGAGGCTGTGGACTGACTGGTCCCTTTGGTTAGCTCGTGCCTCCCCAGAGCCTTGGCAAAGAATATGGTGAGGCTGAGAAGAAGGTGGATATTGTGTGTTCTGAAGCAATGCTTCAAGCAGCTGGAGCCCCAGGTCCAGGGTGTTCATGCTCCTGTGGTGCTGGGAGCAGCCCCAGCACGGTGGTGGCTATGTGGTTTCTCATGTTTCTTTAGTGAGTTTCTTCTGCCCTCTGGAAGATTGGCACCCCCTCTGCCCCACCCCCTGGCTTCCCACACTTAAGCGCTTGAGACTGACTAGCCAGAATTTGATGTCGAAGTTTCTTAGGAAAACGGAAACTGCAGTATTTTCTTTCGTATTGTTTTATGGGTTCCTTGCATTTTTTACAGTGTGACTATGGGAAAAATGTGAAGTTGCAGAAGGCAGAAGGGTAGAACTTCTCTTCAGTGCTGAAACTCACTGCAGCCACTGTCATTATTCCCGACTATAAAAGAGGGATAAAGTCATCAAGTTCGAGCATGAGAAATAATGTAGCCTTGATGAAAATGCTAGCATTTTAGAACAGTTAAAGTGAAAAAGACCTTGGGAATGGGAATCTACAGTGTGCACACATTCTCCTTTGGGAACAAGGTCCCGGCTGAGTTCTCAGGAGATGTAAATCTCGAATTCTGGAGGTACTTTGGATCAACAGCACAGTACTGCAGGAGACGGCTGCCCTCTGGTTCTTAAACAGTTGTCTACAAAGTGTATTTCCTGAATTATTCCCCTTGATTTTCACGCAGAAAATTAATCTGTTGATTGTAGCATAAATCATAATAAAAACAGCATGTACGTCTGTAGCTAGCTTTCTGTGGGAGAGAAACAGAAAGGCAACCAAAGGCTGTAGAAGGTGCCTGGGTCAGTGCAAGAAGTGTGCTGGTTTTATGGCCGCGAAGCTTGTACTTTCCATTCTCACAGGGCATCCACATTACAGTCACTCTTTTGCATTGTTGGCTGGTGCGTGACCGATCCCTTTTATTTCAAGGCGTGTTCAGTTGTCTGTTTTTGAATCTTAGGCCTTTTAGGATGGTGGTTGCTTATAGTGGATTTGGTGTGAACTTCCAGCAGTGGAAACATTGGAAGTTCTGAAGTGCTTCTTTCTCCTTCGGTACTTTCCATTTGGCCCTCTCCTCTCTCAGCTGGCTCCATCAAATAGGGTTGGGGCATGCAGATGTAGTGTTAGCGCTGGGGAAGAGACAGGGATGTCGAAATGGACCAAGGGTTCATGGCACATCTGTGGGTCCTGTGACTGAGTGAGGGGAGGGATGATGGTTGGTTTCTGATGTAGATCGACTTTTAAGTGCGGATATATTTCTCAAGGTTGTGAGTGGATCTCATATTTGTAATTTCATAGAAAAGGGCATTACTGATGGGGAACAACATGTGACTTCCTGAATAGCTGGGTCTTTGACACAGGAGTTAATACTGGGGCTTCAGGATGGAGAGTTCAAAGGACAAGGAGCTGGAGAACCTTCCTGTAAATTACCAGTGATGTTTCCTTTGCCCCTAGAAGTTGTTTATTTTCCTGCTAAGATGACTAAAGTATATTACAACACACCTTGCAAAAGTAAGCTTAAATACTTTGCTTTTTAGTAATGTCTATAAATTTTAATAACTGAGATCTAGTAGCTGTAGTTACTTTGACATGTTCATATAGTAAAGATAGTTTTTAGAATCCCCAAGGTGGGATGCCTGGATTCAGTTCACTGAGGCCAGAAGAATTGCAGGTTCTCTCTGAGCTTCTTCTAATGATGTTCTGGGGCTGCGGCAACTGAGACTTCAGACTGTGCCCCCAGTTCACCTTGTTCAACTTTTCTCTCAGTGGGCGGCACCACACCTAGTCCTCCTCCTAAAATCCTCAGAGAGAGCCGTCAGCTGCAGAACTCCCCGAGAGCAGAGTGAGTCAGGAGAGGAGTCATCTTTAGTTTAAATAATGAACTTACCCATGCTCCGTATATTTAAAGACTTGAGCCTTGTTTTCATAAAATCTCCCCCATGTGTTAATGGCTTAGATACAGCATTCTGAAAGGGAAACCAAGTGCCAATTTTAATCTTGGAAATAAATGGAAGCTTGTGGATCTGTTTCTTCACTGGTTAACCTTGCACCGGGTGTGGCTTGGCAGTTCATATTGAGTGCCAAGTGTATCCACTTGTAAGAAGACTTCTGTGATTCGGACACAGATATCTGCTCTGAACCCCAAATCCTGAGCTGCTTCTCGGGTACCTCTGGATAGAACTAGTCAGTAGATGATAAACTGATGTTGCCAGAGCAGCCTAGACCAGGGGCAACAACGACTTGGGTTTGATTTCAAACAGACAGGGGAAATTGCCAAGTTTGAGGTAGCTTTTTCCCCCCAAGAGGAAATTGTATGGACATTTGTTTTTCCCCCAGAGGAAACTGTGTAGATTATAAAGGAAAAGACAGCTTGGGGATGGGCTAGTGGCATGCACCTGTCATCTCAGCACTTGAGAAGCTGAGGCAGGAGGGTCAGGAGTTCAAGGACAGCCCAAAGACCCTGTCTCAAAAAATAAAGTCAGCTTGGATTTTGGATCCGTGTGTTATAAACAGATTACTTCATATTCTCATATTTCGAAATAGGGGAAAAGAGCAAACTCCACCTTATCCTTTGAGATAAGGCCTTGGCTCTGCTGGGCTAGGTAACTCCCCAGCGGCCTTGGCAACTCTGACTTCATGAGGAGGAGCCTCTCCTTAACTTTGAGTCCAACTAGCAGCTCAGGAAACATAAAGAACAGCAGGACAATATGGTCTGAAATGTTGACGTAGCTGGAGCTTGGTTGGAGCTTGGTCAGTGCTCTCTCAGAGCAGTTAAGGCTGTATGGTGGTGTTTTCCCTCCACTTCAAAGCTGAGTTCCACAGGAAGTGTACTCCCACCTGTCAAAGGCTGAAATAATCCTAGAAGTCTGCCCCCCCCCCCCATGTTCATTCAGAAAGAGAGTATTGTTGCAAATTCTGGAATTTATCATGAAGTCTTTTCAGAGAAATTAATTTTGGGAGTATAGGACAGTATTTGGGGCTGAGTGCACAATCACCCAATATTTGTTAGAGCAAAGGATGTACTCATCAATATAGAATATGAACTAAGTAAAGCACATGCAAAATTATATCATTCCCAAAAATCTGCTCATATTTTTAGTTAGTATTTTGTTCCTAGTACTTACAGTCAGGTTGTATGATGTGGTCTCTATCTTATCCTTGGTATCCTGCTTGATTTTACAAGGCTCATTCTCAGTTTTACAGTGCCTATGTATTTGAAGTGATAAGGAAAAGGAGGCATTGAAACTGCTCTCAACCCCTCTTATTGTTCTGGTCTATGTTTTGAAAATAGACTAAAATGATGAAATGGTGGCTTTTGTCTTTTTGGAGGTCAGGACCTCTACATTTTATAGACATGAAATCATAATGACTTAAGCTAGTTTTCACTAGAGGATATTGCGATGCTCTATTCATGTGTATTGGAGGAAGGTAGTGTTCTAAAGAAAAAGGTGGGGCCTGGTAAACATCTGTTAATAATTAGAGTTCAAAACTATAATTGCAGAGAAGGAGTGAATCAAAACCTATCATATGGGAAGGGAGGGGCCAGGGCCGGCCCCGGGCTATTCTGAGCTCTGGACCTAAGTGTCCGGTTGCATTGTGCTGACCTCTTCTCTGCTGCTCACTCTCATTGCTCAGAAACGGCGTGTACAGAGGAAACACTTGGAAACAGACTGCTGGAGGAAAAGCCCTCTCAATAGAAACAATGCATTCCCCACATTGGAAACCGTTGAAGAGACACAGGGAAGCTCTCAAAGTTGATACTTGACCAGCAGCTAGGCCCCACCCTCCCTCAGCAGTAGGAGCCTCTTCAGATCTTTCCAAATCCCTTCTGTCTTTCTCTTCTGGTCTCAGCCTACCACTCCCCAGAGATTCTAAAGCATACAGCTCTTATCTCCATGGCTGCCTGTGAATGAAATCTTTATCTGTAGGCGTTGTCCTGAGCGAGGACATCTGATGTGTGTACATGGGTTTTTGAAACAGGAAACAGGCTTCATGCCTTCCCAGAGTTCTCCTCTGCTGCGGATTCTCTGGTAAAATGTTATGGACTAAAACCCCCTTGAAGCCATTTGCTGCCCTACGTGTTGACATTCTTTCATAATAAGCCTCAACAAATTGGACTTGGTACTTCATGTTTTGCAAGGATTCAGACATTCTGACATGATACTCTGGGGACAGTTTTATCTTAGATGGAGCTTTTTATTTGGTCATGTTAGTGAGCTATTGGTTCCTATTTACTTTGGGAGCATCTACCATTTGTTTTATTCAGGTGCCATTATAGTAGAGTAGTTAAGCATCAGTTGGAGAATAAAATTCCAAAACGGAATCCGTTACCAAATCATTGTATTGGTGAAAACAGCCAATTAGAATGCTGAGTGTGGGTTTCTTTCCCCATAAATTGGAGACAGTGAGACATGTCATTTATAATATAACTTACGATAATGATCCAAAAACAATGCCATCAGTATACCTGGTACTAAGAAGAATAGGAATGCCTTTTGGTTAGGGAGAGGCAGAGGATAAAGAACTTGCTGTCCAAGCATGAGAACTGAAGTCTGAATCTCCAGAACCATGCACTAGGGGTGATGAGTGTCGGGAGGTGGAGGCAGGAGTGTCCTAGACTCCCGGAGGCCAGCTAGTCTGGCTTACATAGAGGCAAACAGTAAAGAGACCCTGTCTCAAGCAAGGCAGAAGAAGAGAACTGACACTTGAGATTGTCTCCTGACCTCCAGATGTGTGCTGTGGCCTGTGAGCACCAGCATTCTCACACAAATGGGCAGAGAGAGAGAGAGAGAGAGAGAGAGAGAGAGAGAGAATGAATGAATGAATGAATGAATGAATGAATGGAGAGTGGTCCAGGCGGTATGGCCAAAGACATCATTCTGAAGATTTTAATTGGCCAAAAGGTTCTTTTGCTTCCTCAGTTCCTTCCTCCCAACATCCAGTCTTTGAGCTCTTAGCCTTCTCTGTTGGAGAGATGAAGAAGAAGGGACAAGTTGAGTTGCCCGAGGACTGTTGTCTATTTCTCTTTGGACTCATTCTCCTACCTTTCAGCTCTGGATATGAGACCTAGTGTTCATAGTTGAACTGCTGATATTCCTCACCCTTAATTTACTAAATTGTCTCATTTTCTAAGAAGAATCACATTCAATTGTATATGTACCCAGGGTAAACTGCTTGCCCGTTGCCAAAGTCTGCAATCTTTTCCTCTGGGAAATAGGCGTGTTCTAGGGCATTGTGTTCTGGCAGTGAGGAGGATACATGAGTGGAACATGGGAGTCTAGTCTATGAACACTCAAATCTTTCCCTTCCCCCACAGCAAAGATTAGAATAACTCTGTGCCCTATGGGCTAGTGTGTAATTTAGGTGCCAATTAAATGAGATTATGCAATAAAGTAGAGGTACTATGTATCTAAATATTTCCCTGTTTTAAATCATTGCAAATCTTTAATTTTGGCGGAATGGGAAGCCTTGCCTGATGAGTGTGAGCAGAGCAAGTCTGGAGTAAAGATCAATTGAGATCCTTTTGTTACTGTGGTAAGCTTGCTGCTAAGATTTTGTTTCAATTTTACTTCACTCTTTGGCTAATTCCAGAAGGAGTGAGGTGGGAGCCTGCCATGCCCTGGGTTCATCGGAGGTTCTGTACACTGCATCCCAACACTACTGATTGCCAGGTGGGATGAAAGGTGAAGGTAGTGAGGGTGGTGAGTGACACCCATTGAATCAGCAGTATAGGTGACTTAAATAATTCCTTTCTCTGAAGAGCGAGAAGGCTTTTAAGCCTGGTAATTGCTTTTACCTTTCACAGGGTTGGAACTAGAAGGCATCTGTCCTAAGGTAGACAATGGGTTCACCTTTAGACTCCGTTGACTTTGAAAGAACTCCACCAGATATTATTTTACTGAATATTTTCACGGTTGAATGCTCAGTAACTTTTACCAGGCAGAAACGTCTGGAAATAGAAATTTTAGTAATATTAGCCAACACGTATCTTGCAGAATTATGTATTTATAGGTTGTTTAAGTCATCACCCAAGTCCTCAACTGACTATTAAAATTTCAACGAGAAATTCTATTTGTACTTCGACATCAGGGAAGTGTCTTTGACGTCCAGTGAAGGCTTTAATTGAATCCAGCTGATACACATGTTTGGCAAGTTCGATCAGTATCTGATTGTTCAGGTTTTTCCTTGCTTTGATTCAGTCTGTGCTGGGGCTCAGAGGATGTGGTGATGTACCAGGCGTCTTTTGGACCTGTTTCTATTCCTGGCTATGCGCTGTCTTTCTGAGTGACATGAGGAGGCTCCTCAGTGCAGCTAACGGCTGAGTTCCTGGTCCTACCAGCAATGCTTCATGGATTCTTGGTTAATACCCCCCCCCCCCCAAATAATCTGCTATTTGTAGTAAACCACTGTGAATGACTTAATTTGCAATGACTGTTGATTTTTTCCTTGTTGTTTATCTGTTTTTGTGGTATGCAGTGCCTCGCCCGTATTTGGCAAGCATCCTACCATGGAGTTTTCACCCCAGTCTTCTGTAGACTTTTTTTTCTTTTTCTGCAGATATATAAAGAAATATCATTTATAACCCTGTCCCCCAGGTTTGCTAAAAATATAAGTAATGGCATCTGAAATCTTGAGGATGGACCTTATAATTGTAAGGTATTACCTCCTGCAGATGTAATCGTGGTGTGAAATTTATTGTTCTGCTCATCACGATCTTGCCAGTGGTTGCTATGACTGCAGAGTACTCCCAGACTGAAGTTGAAATGCTGATAGCTAGTATTCTGTAAGTTAGTTGGTTAATACCCATATTAACTCTCCTTACTTAGTTGTAACTGAAGGGTAATGCTTCCACCTTTTCAACCCAGTAAAATGACTAGAGCAGTTGTACATATAACCTCAGTCCTCTTGGATGTAAAAACATTCCTGCTAGGACACAGTTTCTGTTCAGAAGCAGACATTACTTAAGAGCACATATTTATTAATATAATAATTTAGAGATTGCACCATATATGAGTTTATGTGAGAAGCCAGGGAATATATATCTCACGGTGTAATATTGAGACCTAAGGGCAGGGAAGGAATTGGATAGAGGAAGGATAAGTGGAACCCAGGGCACGCATGTCTGTAGACTTGGAATGGGAGAGATAGGCACCTTAGAGAAACAGAAAGTAGGTTAGTGTGCCACATCACAGGACCACTCACACACTTCAGTGGCCTGAGGTAGGTGAGACCCAGGTAATTTGTAGCATTTATTTCATTGTATGCTATATAGGTATTGGCATATTTATGTATATGTATGTGTGTGTGCTGATGCAGCCACGCATGTGTGCATGTGTGTGTGTGTGGAGGATAGAGGTCGAAGTTAGCTGTCTTCCTCTGTTGCTCTCTACCTTATTTTTTGAGACAGGGTTTCCCAACATGGAATTCAGCAGTCTGTCTCTGTCCCCCGTGTTCCCAGTGCTGGGAGTATAGATGCTTGTTACTATAGACGCCTGGTTATTACGTGAGTGCTGGCGATTTGAGCCTAGGGCCTCATGTCTACACAGCAGGCACTTCAACCACTGAGCCGTCTTCCCAACAGAATTTTTACGCTTGAACTGGAATTCATTGTGTAGCATAGGCTAGCCTCAGACTCACAATAATCTTCCTACCTCAGCCTCTTGAGTACTGGGATTATAGGTATAACCTACCAGGCCTGTTTTTGTGACCTTCTATTCTGCTGAAGATTTAGGATTTTGTTGACCATGTTGGAAGCATGTGTAAAGGGTTTGAAGCAAGGAAGTGACAAGTGACATTTTGCAAGAAAGGTTTTTGGGTGCTGGGTGGAAAAAATGCTCCAGGAGGGAGGTAAGAAAAGTGGAGCATCTGATCCAGCTGAGAGATGATTTTTGTGTTAGCCAACCTAAGGCTAAAAGAGTTGGAGAGGTGTGGCTTAAATATCAGAATTTACAGAGAGATGGATGGATAGATAGATGTGTGAGTGCTCTACTGGATTTTTGCTATGAGCAACTTGGGAAATCCTTTGCTATTTCGTAAGATAACTGGAACTGGGGTAACGTGGTGGCTATGGTAGGGACTCAACCATTTGAATCTATTTAGTGTCTGTGAGATGTACATGTAGAACTGTGACATACGTCGTTGGCTGTGTAAGCTGGAACTAAGAAGAACAGGGATGGAGACAGAAACCTGGAAGCCCTAGTCACATGACTGTCTTAAGCCGTGGGAGTGATGGCACTCCCTAAAGTAACAGAACGTTCAGGAAGAGGACTGCAATGGGTGCTGAGCACTAACACCGAGAGGCCAAGGAGCAGGCGTAGCCGGAAGTGGAAAGCCAAGAAGGGTGGGGTAGAGAGAGGTCTCCGCAGGGAGCCAGGGGCCACTGGTTTTAAAGTTGTTGAGAGCCAGGTATGATGACGTTGAATAGAATGAATGTCCTGGATGTGGTAAAAAGGAGATGAGATTGGTAGCCTTTCTTAGCTAGGTGGGGCATGAGTAGTTGGAGTTTCAACCTTGCAGAGGTGGGAAGAGACCCTAAGGCAGTTATTCTCAACAAGTGGGTCGCAACCCCTTTGGGGTTTGCATATCAGATATTTACATTACAATTCATAACAGTAACAAAATAACAGGTATGAAGTAGCAATGAAAGTAATTTTACGGTTGGTGGTCACCACAACATGAGGAACTGTATTGAAGGGCAGCGTTGGGAAGGTTGAGAACCACTGCCCTAAGGCATCGGTGGAAAGCGGTTAGCCTTCCCTTCTGTGTGGTTAGTTGTACTTGACTTTTTTAAATGTTTAGAATTTCATAGAATTTGCTGAACTAGAAGGGGGATCTTACAAAAGATCCAGCTTAATGTTCTCACCTTACAGATGGATAGATGAGTCGGGAAGAAGTGGAAAGAGCTTTGCTCCAGGCATTGGAATAACCATGGGAAATGCCTTTCCTAGGCATTGCTCATCCCAGAGGACACACTGTGCTTGTTCCTTCTGGAGGGGAGAGCGGTGTAGACAGAGATGAAGAGCTAGAAGGGGCATCTTGAAGAATGAGATGTGGGAACTGAAGGGAGAATGAAAGTGTTGGGAAGGCTCTTTGATAGATGAGAAAGACTTCATCAGCCTGGGTGGCCTCATCCTGTGGATGACCCTTGGTGATAGTAGGGCACACATCCCATTCAGAATATTTTGATACTCTGGGGCAGCTTATGAGACTAAGGGTTGTGAATCTAAATTTGTCATTCTGTAACTGCAAGACAGAAGCATTTCCAGAAACACACTGAACCTGTTTTCCTGAGGTAATTGCTCATTTGAATGGACTCATCGCCATTTTTTTTTTTAAAGGTGTGTTTTATAAATCATGTTGGATGGGAGGAGTGATGATGGACAAATGATATAGTCATGGAAAGAGGAAAGAGGTGCTTCTATAACCAGAGGACCAAGAGTAGTTAGTGCCTGTCTCTGACCATCAGCTGGCTCTCTGGCTTTAGTGGGCTCATTGGAAATGAAGGCACAAGGTAATGTTTGTGGTCCCTGGATCTCAAAGTATGACTGTGGTTGAGGGACTCATGTAGATAGTAGCCTTCTTTTCTGGGTGCATATGGAAAAGCATAATCATAAAGACTTGGGGGTCTGTCTTCACTAGGCTAACATGCCTCCTGTGGCATTTTCTCTCATTGTTGGTGACTGCAGTAGTCCTGTGGCATTTGCTGCATATCATTTAGCTACATACAGAATGCTGGGGAAGAGAATCATGTGAAACAGTGTGAGATATTTCATTTGTGACTAGGCAGGAGTAGATTGACTATATTGTGGATTATCTGTCTATAGCAACCAAAGACTAGTCTTCCTGTTGCCCAGCCAAGGTTAAGCCCCTGCAGACAGAGAAGCCATAACAGGGTCAGAGATGGACAATGTATTTGGAATGAGGCTATGAATGTGTGCATTTGTGTGTCCCTCTGGCTGCAGTTGGAAATCCAATTACCAATGACTGTTGGATTAGCTATTGTTTTGTGTCTTCCAACTCTACTTCCCATTCAGTTGTGTACATGGTGACCACAAGAGAAATAGAAAGCTGTTAGTTCTCTGTGTTTGACTTGCAGGTAGGTTTTGCCCAACCACATATACACTGCACATTAAAACTCAGGGGTTGTTGGCTGTCAGGATGAGTGGTGGGGTTCTGATTGCCCAGTGCCAGCCTTCCCAGACCTTTTGAGTCTATTCAGTTCTCCTCAGTCAAGTAAAAGGCCTGGCAGACCTGGTTCCTGGGGGTTGGCACTCACTTGTCGGAACACTGGGGAAGCTGTGCCCAGAGCAGGGTGAAGGCTGCCAGGCACTTGCTTTTGGCCAGGGTGAGGGAGGATAGAGTTATGGAAGGTGTTGCCTCTGTTGACCCACTCTATTCTGTTCAGTGGTTTTAAAGAGCCAGTAAAGGGAGAAGTTAAGACTAGGTCTAAGCTGCCTTTTCTGCCCTGCTCAGAGTGAATGCTCTCGAGGGCAGAGAGGGACTTCACATGTTATTATCTGGGTTCTAGGTGGGTGGGGATAGGGAAATTATATATAGCTTTGATGATTTTTCTCTTTGAAAAGGGAAGGGGGAAATACCGTCCACACTTTTGGATTACCTTTGTATACCAGATACAGTGGGAGGCAGTTGTTCATTAAGACGGCTCATGAAAATTATGTCTAGATTTCTGTGTAGATTGATGTTTTTTTATTTGTAGATAAGAATAGAAAATAGTTTGCTAGATCAACATTAAAATTACTTTGGAGCATCAGCTGTTTCGACCTGAGGCACTTTAGGGACTGCGGTTTTTGTAGGGTGAGCTAAACTCAACTTTTGCTTGCTCATTAGAGTGATGTAGCAGGAATTTTAAAAGTTCTTATTAATAAAATCAAACCCGGATCCAGGTATTGGGGTGAGTGCTGGAAGATCAGAAAGACAGAACAAGCCGCAGCTTCTTCACCTGGCCTGTTCCTCAGCTGGTCTTGTTTCCTCAGACTGCAAGCTTCTGAGTCCTCATCCAAATGAATCTCAGCTGAACTGTGCTGCTCCAAAGCCTAAACCTTAACCAGCCAAATGCTTCTAGTTCCTGGTTTTCACGCCTTATATATCTTTTCTTTTTCTGCCATCACTCCCTGGGATTAAAGGCGTGTGTCACCATGCCTGGCTGTTTCTAATGTGGCCTTGAACTCAGAGATCCAGAGGGATTTCTGTCTCTGAACCGCTAGGATTAAAGGCATGTGCTACCACTGCCTAGCCTCATGTTTAATATTGTGGCCGTCCTGCTCTCTGACCCCAGATAAGTTTATTAGCCTGCACAATATTTTGGGGAACACAATACCACAGGGTGAGGCTCCTAAAATACCTTTAAAAGGGAATTCTTGCTTTCTTAGCGTAGATATTTAAAAATAATTTATGCCTACTGAAAATGAAAGAGTAGCATGTGAGAACATTTGCTAATTCACTTTTACCTCTTTTATCAGCTGTTAAGAATGGAGGTCATTATAGAGACTAGATGTTAGTGTGTGACTTTGTGTCCTACCTTTATTTGAGCCCAGCTACAACCGTTTGCTAACATGGACCATTGGAGGCAAATGCACAATTTTTCTGAGCTTAGGAGTTGACATCTAGCTGAGAAATGTAAGCTTGCTTCCATTTATTTTCTTCATAGCTGTTCTTGTACACAGTTTGTTACCACCACCACCACGACCACCACCACTACTGTCATCATCATTGAATATTGAAAAATCTGCTCTCAATGAACACAACAATGACAAGTTGAGATTGCTTACCAATCCTGTTAAGGGATCTCAGATGACCTTGAGAATCCTGGGAATCCCATGCAATTCAAAGTTCAGGGCAAAAAGGATATTTTCCTTCTTTTCTGTATGAGTGTGTGTGTGTGTGTGTGTGTGTGTGTGTGTGTGTGTAAGCACATGTGTGTAGTGGTGCCTTCTGCTTTGTCTGAGACAGGGTCTCTATTGTTGCTGTCATTTAGGTCAGATAGCTGGTGTGTGAGCTTCTTGGGAATTCTCTTGTCTGTCTCTCATCTTCCTGCAGGAGTGCTGGCATTAGAGATGTTCTTCTTATTTATCTGGCTTCTGCCTGGGTTCTGGGGATTTAAATCTTGGTTCTCAAGCTTGTTCAACAAATGCTTTTATCTATTGAACAATCTCCCCAGACCCACTCTCTCTTAAAAAACAAACCAAAACCAAACAACCCATTTTCCATGTATTATCTTTATGCTTGATTCTTCTCAGTGTAATTGGTAGTGTTGATATTAAAATAAATTACCCACCCGTATTCAATTATCTATAAATAATTTATACACATGATATATGATTATCTGTTAATAAACATTTGCATTGTTTTACTGTGTAAAACATTGCCTCTATCTAAAATATAAAAATAGAAATCACCCTTGTCTTAAGAAGTCATATTGTGTGGGAAAGTCTGGACCCTCATTCAAAACATAAGGGGCTGGCTTAACCCCTAGTAACTGCAAAATTATATCATGGCTTCTGAAAAGGAGAAACTCTTCATGAGCTGGTATTTATGCCCTAGTAAATTAGGTTATTTTGGTTACATCTTATTAGAGCTGACTGTGGACATTCTGGACTCATGTAGGCTAAACCAATAATTTATTTATACTAATTTATGAAATATTTTGCATAGTCATGGTTATCTTCTTATAAAGCACCAAACACTCACATCCATGGTGCCTAGACTTGATAGCACGATTCTAAATTCTCCTAAGAAAATCCTGACCATTGAGGCTGTCTGTTTGTAGGCCTTCCTTGCAGGGTCTTCATTTGTAATTGAGCACTCACCCAGGATCCTTACCTCCTCTCCCACGATTTTCTTTAAAGATTAAAAGATTAAAAGATAGTAAATTTCCATTTCGCTTCCTTACATTCCTCTTGCCAATAGCAACATTTTTTTTTTCTAGACATCTTGGCATAAACCAGGTTATGTAAGAGAAGGACTTACATTTGGGGAATGTTGCTGATCAGTTCTGAAAGATGGGTATAAAGTGTTTGGGCTGTGGAGCCTTTGCTTCAATTGGAGATCACAGAAATTTGGTTAATTGTAGGAAGAGCAGCAATGGAGAGTAGGAGCCACAGCTGGAGCACATCTCCATGTTTAGTTAGAGATGTGTGCGGGAGGCTGCAGGAATGACAGCAGAAGGTACACTTCTGCAGAGGATTTTATCTGTCCTTTGGCGAGCCTTCAACTGGTCCATAGTACTGAAACTTGGAGTTCAAGACCACACATACTGCCTTCTTCCAAAGTAGAGAAAACAAGTGTGGAGGAATGGGAAGAGGGAGGACAGTGCATCAAATACATGCTCTGAGGTGCTGTCCTCACCACAGGATGGTCTGATAGCTGTTTTTTGTCTTTTTTACCATCAACAGGAGGAAGGAAACCTAACTGGTTGTGTGATTTACAGGATACATGTGTGTTTTATTTTTGTATGTGTGGTGTGTGATGGTGGTGGTGGTGGTGGTGGTGGTGGTGGTGGTGTGTGTGTGTGTGTGTGTGTGTGTGTGTGTGAGAGAGAGAGAGAGAGAGAGAGAGAGAGAGAGAGAGAGAGAGAGAGAGAGAGAGAGAGATTGATTGATTGATTGATTGATTGATTTTAACTAGGCTGACTGACCAGCAGTCACCACAATCCTGTTTCCATGGGCCCTGCTACCCCTTAGTGGGTGGTTATAGGCACATGTAGCTGTGCCTTCCTGAGCAAGCCATGGAGGTATATTTTTAAAAATCCCATCAAAGCTGGCACTCAGCTCAGGCTGACATTGATGCCTGAGAGATATTTCTCTTGTGAGGTTTTTCTGAAGAGGGCGTTTGCTTATTGGCTTCAGCATCCCCGACTTCTCAAACTGTGTTTCTTCACCTGTATCTGAGGTTAGTCACAGGATCACAGAGCAATGTGCAGCAGCGGTGAACATGCTTAGAAGCTTTTGTCGAATGTTTGCTGCATCTGTACGTATATGCTGCACCATGTTTCCCAGGCAGGAGCTAATAGTTCCACCCTACATATGGTTATATAGGCTGTTAGCTGCCAAGTCATCCGTAGACGGTTTAATTTGGCTGGTGAATTTTTGATTTCTGGCTTGAGAGATTGTTTGATTCTTCCAACTTCTGAATCCTCCCAGCAAAGTAGTATCTGTGAAAGCCATCTTAACTTGAATGGCTACAGAGTTACTAAGTGTAAAGGTTGACTGTCTGCCCTGAAAACATAGCAGCGATACGGAAGTTTACAGCGAGACCAGCTATTTCTCAGGAATTGGGAGACCCCAGGTGTGTGTGTGTGTGTGTGTGTGTGTGTGTGTGTGTGTGTGAGAGAGAGAGAGAGAGAGAGAGAGACAGAGAGAGAGAGAGAGAGAGAGAGAATCAGAAGTTTACAGTGAGACCAGCTATTTCTCAGTAATTGGGAGACCCCGTGTGTGTGTGTGTGTGTGTGTGTGTGTGTGTGTGTGTGTGTGTGTGTGTGAGTGAGACTGCTTCACAGAGCTTCCTGTTTGTATTTAGGGCAGAAGAGGTTAAGATGGGGAAGAAACAAGACTCGTAGTGAAGATTCTGACATTCAAAGGTAGCCAGCAGAGTTGTGTTTTCTTCCCAGAAGTCCTGGCTGTAGTGTGGATTGTGAAGTATTCCCGAGACACTTGGAATGTGTTGGGAACTCCCACCATCTGTCAGACAGAGGCATGTAGGGTATTTATTTGAACACACGAGATGCTGAGGTTCCTGCCAGATTGAAGACATGATGCCCTATGACTATACACCTAAACGAACACTGTCAGCTGCAGGCTCCAGTACTTTTACTTTATTGGTCTGACTAGAATAATGAATGTATGCTTGATTTTAATAAACTAAACAATTGTATCTTCTTTCTGAATTAAAGCTTTAAATTAAAATGAAGACGGAATTTAAAAGTTTTATTCTTTATTTCCCCATCACTCTTTGAAGCAATTTTTATGAAATTGATGGCAGAGTTTTTTGAGCCTCTAAATTTCCTTATAATAATTAGCTATTATAATAAAATGACTATTATTATTATTATTATGAAAAAATCCCTGTTTTTTAAAGCGTTGTACTATTTTGTAGCTTCTCGGGTTGGAAAGCTTCTCTGACAAGTTCCTCCTTTTCTTTTTACATGTAGAACAATAGCAACACCCTCCACCTTTGTGGCTTCCCTGAGAGCTTACCTCAATTGTCATGACATCTCTCTGAAACAGATAAAGAAATTTTAATGAAAATAAACACTGATATCCATCGTGATGTTCTCACCAACAATAGTCTCTTTCCAGCAGTAATGTCATTCTGTTAAGCATGTCGACAGGAGTTTTGGGGGCAGCGAGAACACTTCTCGCTCAGCTCACGTTATGTTTGGGGTTTTGGTTACTTGACAGTATGGTTTATTGAATATTTGGTCTTCCCTGTGTAAAAGCATGCCCATCTCACCGGGTCCTCCACCACAAAACTGTCTTGTTTGCCTACTTCTGTGGGCAATGAAATTGAAGGGGAGAGAGAGAGAGAGAGAGAGAGAGAGAGAGAGAGAGAGAGAGAGGCAGAGAGAGAGAGAGAGAGACTGACTGACTATAAGTAATTAATTTAGTAACAAGCACTGTCTCCAAGCTCCCAATGATCCACCTTACCCAGATTCACATTTCTTTTTCCTTTATGTAAACATGAGACCAAAGGGAAAGATTTAGGTTCCAATAAGAGATGGGAGGATGAGGAGGATGAGAATGTTGATGCTGTGCTCAGCTCAGGGACTTGATTCCTTGGGCATTTCTTAGGAGGCAGCATCTTCCTCATTGGGAATATTCTATTTTACCAGTTGTAAGGATCCCCACAACGTCCATAGCCATGTAGTACTAGAGGATCATAGCTTCATAGATGTTACCCAGAGTATATGGTATGCCTAAGAGTAAGTGAATGGGATGGTAGAGGGAACTGAACGAGGCTGTATGTGGGCCTGAGAGATCTCTGTGGATTGGTAGAAAGGTTCTAAAATTGGATGATGGTGATTTTTGTGCAACTGCACATAAAATCATTGAATTATAGTCTTAAAAAGAGTAAATTTTACAGTTTGCAAATTATACCTTAATCAACTAATAAAAGTGCCTGATGTTCGTGATGTTGCTAAAGGAACCCTCATTTCCTCTTGGCCAGAGGGGTGCTATAGGACTCTGAAGTGCAGCATCAATTTACCTGTGGTGTGAATCTTAAAGAGTCTTATTAATAAAATCAAACCTGAGACCAGTTATTGGGGTGACCACTGGAAGATCAGAGAAGCAGAACAAGCCATAGATACCTCACCTCGCCAATTCCTCAGCTGATCCTGCTTCCTCAGACTGGAAGTTTCAGAGTCCTCATCCAAATGAATTTCAGCTGAACTGTGCTGCTAGTAGCCTAAAAGCTTAACCAGCCAAATGCTTCTAGTTTCTGGGCTTCACGCCTTATATATCTTTCTCTTTCTGCTGTCACTCCCTGGGATTAAAGGCGTGAGTCACCATGCTTGGCTGTATCCTTGAACAGATGGATTTCTGCCTCTGGAATGCTAGGACTAAAGGCGTGTGCTACCACTGCCTATCCTCCATGTTTAATATTGTGGCTGTTCTGTCTCTGACCACAGATAAGATTATTAGGGTGCACAATATTTTGGGGAGCACAATACCACCACATTTACCTGTGAGCAGAACAGGAAAGGAGTTGGAGGGATGCAGGACAGAGCTGCAGTCTCCAAATGGGAAGAGTGGTACCAAGTTTCTGGTTATGACCAATCTTAACTAGGTTCTCAAACTAAGTTACACCCCTCTACAGAGCTTGAAGGCTGTCTGTCTGAATCACTGTAACCTTTTCATTAGTTTGAAAACAATACTTCATAGTCAGAAATCTTACCTTTAAGTCCTGTCATCCCATGTAGCCTGTCTTTTAAATGACTTGATCAAATGTACCACACAGACTTGAGTTCATATGTTTAGTAAATCTTACTGGATCATTGTAGTTAGATTTTTCCTGCCTGGCCCACAGTCGCTCAGACCCAACCAAGAAAGCACACAGAGACTTATATTACTTATAAACTGTATGGCCGTGGCAGGCTTCTTGTTATCTAGTTCTTCTATCTTAAATTAACCCATTTCTATTAATCTATACTTTGCTACATGGCTTGTGGCTTTACATGTTGCTTCTCCTGGCAGCGGCTGGCAGTCTCTCCTCCAGCCTATCACCTCCCAGAATTGGGCGCCATTTGTAGTTGGAGAGCTTCTCTCCAGGTTCCACCAAGCCCCTGCGGTCCCACAATCCATGTATAAAATATTATTTAAATTGCTTGGCCATTAGCTCAGGCCTACCATTGTCTAGCTCTTACTCTTATATTTAGTCCATTTCTGTTAGTCTATACTTTGCCACATGGCTTGTGGCTTACCAGTGTCTTTACATGTTGCTTCTCATGGCAGTGTCTGGCAGTGTCTCCTCCAGCCTTTCACCTCCCAGAATTCTCTCCTCTCTTGTCCCGCCTATACTTCCTGCCTGGCCACTGGCCAATCAGAATTTTATTTACACAGAGCGATATCCACAGCAGATCTTGTCAGCCTGGCTGACGTACCTTAATTACCATTTTTTTGTGGCTATTATTTAATAGTGTGCAGAAAACATTTACTGTGACATTTTAGAATTTTGAACCAGTGGTGTGTGTGTGTGTGTGTGTGTGTGTGTGTGTGTGTGTGTGTGTTGTTTCCATAAGGCCTTGCTGACTTGTATTGTTAAGACTTGAGATAAACCTGCAAGGGCTCCCTCACTAAGGGGAGCACAGGAAACAATTGACACCATTTCTTAATTCACATTGTTTCTAAGACATTTCCTGTTTCCTAGTATAATAGAGCTTTCCCATGAGAACAGTTTGCTCGCAAATGGTTAGACATGATTGATTTTTCATTGGCACATGTTCTATGGGGAGATTGTTCACTGTGCTTTGTAGCAACAAGTTGCTGTTTTTGCCTGTTGGTGGGGGTGGGGGGCTCTGCTTCAGGTGAAGATGCTCCAACTCTTTTCCAGGTGTCAGAAGTTTTCTGTGTCACAATGCGGCCCCTGAGAGTTCTTTCTTCCATAGTTGGAGTCTTTTTTCTTGAAGCAGCGTATGATTCATTTAAGCTGTCAATTTAAGGAAAAATCTCATGAATTATGGTGTTTTTAGGGGTGCCTGGTGAGTTCCAGGGAAAGTGGTTCACAGCGATAGATACTCAGGGGGCTGAGTTATATGGCGGTATGTGATATTATCTCTGGAACTGTAAAGTACCATCAAAGAATAATTCTAGAAATGGGAAATGAAACACTTAGATGAGATAACCTAATCTAATTTGCAATAAAAGAGTGTTCAAATTACTTCCGAAATGATGATTCCCACACTCAGAAGTTATACTGTATATATAAAGTGAAAGTAAAAGTTTTTCAATTAAAAGAAAAAGATGTGGAACTTGGAGTTCCTTTTTCATCTTACCAGGTTTTGTAAAATGATACTGCTTGTCAGTTTCGAAGTGCCTTCCCTCTGGAGGCCTGGAAACAGTTAGATCTGTTTTTCTCATGCCCTTCTCTTCAAGGCAGCTTTTGCTGGGATGAGTCTTATTTTTATCATCCCAACAACCAGTTTTTAGAAACTTCTGGAAACGAAAAGAGAAAAATGAGAACGGCACTGTCGCTGACATTAGTTTTAGCGTTTCCTAGTGTGAACATTTGAGTACTTCTAAAATCTTCTCTCCAAGTCTGTCTTATTTTTCTCCGTTTGTCCCAGTTCTCAGTCTCTGTTCTGCTGATTGGATAAAAAAAAAAAAGTTACAGTGTAAGACCTTATCCCCAGCAGAATGACTTTTTGAACTTTTGATCTTTATTTTTGCAGCTCAGTGGCTTCTTGCCCCTCATTCTAGTCAATATAACCACATGTCATGAAAAACCAGAGCAGAGCGGACCTCTAGGGATTGCTCAACATAAGCCCCGGATGGTATAAAAGAATGAGGCTGAGGCTCCAAGAGTGAAGGGCTGGTAATTCAGCTCATTGGTAGGGTATTCGCCCAGCATCCGTGAAGTCCTGAGTTCTAGCAGAGAGTGAACTGGGCGTGATGGTGCCCACCTGCAATCCAGAACTTGAGACCAGAAGTTCAAGGTTCCATATAAAGTTAAGGTCAGCCATGGCTACACGGGACCCCGTCTCAATACACAAACCCCAAAACCAAACAAACAAAAGAAGTACGATGAAGGTGATGTCGATACTGGATGACAGATGTGTGAACAGAATCAAGAACTCTTTGGTTTGGTATTCTTTGACTTTCCTAAACCTATAGCCTAAACCCTGTAAAGACAGAACCAAGTGCCAGCCAGTGGGTGGAATTATACAGTAGCTGAGTGAAATTGGAAAAGGAGGTCTATTTTTCAAGAATTCAGTTCTTTGAGTTAGCCAAATACTGAACAATAATGTCCTACTCATAGACTTACCTGGCCTGTGGTTCTCGTGTGGTTTATGTGTAGAGCTATCATGAATTAAAATGACTGTTGACTTGTCTACTTTCCTTAGGCCACCACACCATCTACATTGGGGTCCATGTGCCCAAGAGCTACCGGAGAAGGAGACGTCACAGGAGAAAGGCGGGGCACAAGGAAAAGAAGGAGAAGGAAAGAATCTCTGAGAATTACTCAGACAAATCAGATGTGGAAAATGCTGATGAGTCCAGCAGCAGCATCCTCAAGCCTCTCAGTGAGTATTCTGGCTCAGCACCAGTCTCTGCCTCACTCATCCTTGGAAAGATGCTTTGCAGATTCTCATGGCCAATGTGGAGGGCGTCAGGAATCATTGGGGAGGTCTGTTTAATGGGTAATGCCTGTAGACACGCTTCTTGTGCTGATAAGTTAATCCGAGAGCTCTTGTGGAAGATTCTGAGTTGATGGGGGAAAGATATGAGCTAGTGTAGGCACAAACGACGCTTCTACATCCTGATCAGTGAGGTAGGAGAGAGTTTCACAGATGATATGCTGTTTAACTATAGTAATCAAAGAGTCAGAGGCTCTTTGGGCTGTTAGTGCTTAGAAATGGGTTCTACCAAGACAATACGTTAAGATGAAGGTGCCTGCATGTGTATGTTCGTCTTCCAAATGTTACAGTCACAGGTGACATTTAACTGGACTGTGGGCCAGGTCCATGATTTAAAAAGGAGTATCAGAGAGGCATTGCGTAGTGCAGAGAGGAATGTGGGGTGATACAGCTCTGAGAAGGTCTAACATTGATTTCAGGCATTGTATAAAACGTGAAGACGGAATGTCAGGAGATCAAAGAACACTTGGACTCAAGTGACAGGTAGAGCGTGGGCTTAGGCGTGTGTTTATGCTGCTCTGTGTTTGTTGAGTATGGAGACTCTTTGATCTTTGGGGAGCCTTATGCCTGGAATGGGAATGAATCTGTACAGGGCAAATACATGCTGGTCGTGGAAGATTCCTGAAGAAGATGACTGCCTTAGTGGTAGCCTTCATGCTGGCAGAGTGCTGTGCATTCTTCATGTCTTGCAGGAACCCAGACCCGGCAATAAAATGCATTATGGGTGGCACAGATAAAGATCAAGTTCAGTCACTGCAGATGATGACAGGCCAAATTAGAGCGAACAGCTCAGGGGTTGAAAAGTGAATTTACAGCATTAAAGAGGGTGTGAAGTGTAGTGATGTCTTTTGTAGGCTCGGCACTGGGACGTAGCAGGTGGCTTAGGGAGCCAGGAAAGTCCCACTCTTAAGAGGAGCCACACAGATGGGCCATGGAATTAATATCAAGTGTCGGAGAATGTGGAAATGGACTTCTACTCTGAAAAGGGGGTAGAGTAAGTGTGAGATGGAGGAGGGAACAGAGGGCAGGTGACTGACGCTGTGCTCTTTTCATGGCAGGAGAACTTTTTCTGAAAGGATTCTTTATGATATATCATCTAAAGTAATAGTGTTCGTTTTAAGCCAAGTCCTCAAAATGCATATAAAAAGGGTTAAGCAAGACTAGCAGCTTGAAGGAAAAAAAAAAGATAATATCCCGCTCCAAATGGATTGCTGTGGTTTCTCTCTGTTTACGGTCTATTTTGGCATGGCACCAACCAGTATCAAAGAGGGCCTCTGCTGAGCATGTGGGGGATGCCCTCTCCTCTCCTTCTCTCTTCTCCATTCCTTTTCTCTCCCCTCCCCACCATTGCCCACCTTCCCTCTCCCTTTCTCTCTCTTCCCTCCTCCCTTGCCCTTCTCTTTTCTCCCTCTTTTGAAGTCATCTCTTACTCGTTAGTTAACAACAAAGAGTGTCTATATTAAAGAGAGAGGCACAAACCTAAACCAAAGTGCCAAGGAATTTAGAGGTAATGATGATGTACCGGCTTTTTGGAAAGGCAATGCAAACAGTGCTAATAACACTCAGGTCATTTGGAATGGGCAGCTCAGAAAGAGGCTTAGTTAAATGAGTGTTAGTCATGGAATGCTGATGCTCTCTGTGGCATCTGGGGAGCAGTTTGAGTATAGCATTCAAAATAAGCAATATAATTTGTTCTGAGGGTGAATCCTCAGGGGCTCTTCCTGGGCACACTGTTTTGTGTCTTAAACTAGGTTTTGGAAATGTTGTAAACATGCTATGGACCAATTATTTGAGTATAGTTTCCCTTGTAGCCCAAGTTGGCTTTGAGCTTGCTTGCCGTTTTGCCAGAAATGACCTTGAACGGCTGATTCTTCCTGTCTCTATGTCCTGAGGAGCTAGGATTACAGGCCTGCCCTGGTTTATGTGATGCTGTGGACTGAATTGAGGACCCTGTGTATGTCAGACAAGCGCCAAATGAATTATAACCCAGTCGAAGGAATTTTTAGTCTTTTTTCCTCATGCTGGTCATGAGATTTTTGGCTTTAGTCATCCAGTTTGATGCAAAGGTCCTCTTAGAATTTGTCACCAGTTTCTCTGCTTCAGCACAGATGCATCCAAATACAGAGAGGCTGGTACCAGTGTACAAACTTTTTATTTATTTTTTAAATGAGAGAATGCACCTATGGAATACTTGCTTCTTGTTCTGTTGTTGTCTCTCATGGGTGGCCATGTCTTGAGTCTAGGCCTTCTGAGTTCTTTGCATCTGGACACTTGTCATGTCCTGAAGATGAGATGCTAAGTGTGCTGCCTGGGAATCATGCAGTAATTGTGTCTTTTGAGGAAAAAGCCCCAAGCAACTCACAGATAAATTGTAACTCGATGAGAGGCATCTCCGAGTCTTTCTCTACTTTCGTTCCCCTCCATAGGCAGTTCTGCAGTGCCTTCTTCAGTCGGGTGTACATCTACACTCTGCCTGGCTTTGTCCACTTTTCAGTTTGGCTGCTCTGGTTTGGCACAGGACAAAGTTGTCATGTCTTGCTTTGCTTTTGAAGTCTTTGTCCACTCAAGGAGGCATTGGTCATGGTGAAACATAAGCTGGGATACGTCACTCCTGTGCTGATGGTTTCCCATTGACCTTGTAGCAGCATCCAATCTGTGCATTCCGGCACACAGCACCCATCATGCCTTATGCCATTGTCTCTTTCCTCACTTTATTTTGTGACGTTATGGATCCTTGCTTCCAAGCTATTTCCTACTCCAGAGCTTTGGCATGTTCTAGCCCAGCTTCCTTGAATGGCCATACTGTTCTTACCTCCATTGGCTTTTCCCTTCATCTTCCCTCTTTAAAATGCTGCCTCTTCAGAGGGACTTTTCTAGCTTCTCTAATGCTGCTTCCTCAATGTTAGGGTTCTTCTGCCTCTATTTGTCTTCTTCATGATACATGTTTCAACTAACAAGTTTCTTCAGCTTTTGTTTTGAGTGGATGCTACATTGTAAGTTCCATGTCTTCAAGCAAGGGTGCAGTGTGTCTTGTTCATTAACTGTGACTACCTAGAGCTGTGCCAGAGCCAAAGAATATTTAATACCTGCTCACTGAAGAATATGTAAATGATTGGATTACTAATGAGGGAGAACACAAGCATTGCTTTTTGTGTTCTAAATTTCTCCCACATTCTATACCGATTTTCTTGCTTCCTGTCCTAACACATCATCTCTGTGTCTTGCTTCCCCCCACCTCCATGTACAATTTCACCCTGACTTTTAATTCTTCTACTTTGGAAAATGCCTCATTATTTCAGCTATTTCCAGAATGGTATTTTGTTCTGGGTAGATGACTCCCAAGTATGTAGTCTTGCCTGTTTGGCTGTAGTTGAAGGGAAGAAATTGATTCCTAGGGTACATACATTCATCATGTATACTTACAGGTGCTCATCACTGCACACAGAAGTCAGGCAACTCTCCTCAGAAGCCACTGCCCAAAAGCCCAGAATGGAATATTCAGAATCAGTTTGAAAGTGAATCCACCAAAGACTTTTCAGTATTTAGGCACATTGGGAAGGTGACATAGTCAACAGGTTCATTTAGCTTTGAATGGAGATGCGTCTTCTCTCTTCTATCAGTTCTGGCATCAAGATGGGGTTTCTGAAAAGTTGGTATGTGTTTGATCCTTACAGATCTGGAGCTGTAAGGATGAAGCTAGCTAGCTTCAAATCCCACCCCCCCCCCCCCCCAAGCTCAGTAGCCCCATGTCTTTACATGGCTCCTGTTACCAGTGTGGTGTCAGAACTGGCATCCTAGCTGGGGATATGGGGGAAGAAATGTGTGTGTGTGTGTGTGTGTGTGTGTGTGTGTGTGTGTGTGTGTGTGTGTATGATTGTGCCATGCTGAGCAACCGGGAGAGCAAGGCTGTGGAGCCAGTGAAGTAGAAGAACTGGCAGGAGGAGAGACAAGGGAATGAGGAGGTGGCATAGAGTGGGCGGTGGAGAGAAAAGTTAGATTGTGCTCTTTCTTAAAAATAATCCTTTTACCTCCTCCACCATGCACTTTTCCCCCCCTAAGTTAGCAGCTGCCAGCCTCTGAGGCGTGCCCAAAGCACAAGGGAAAGATGGTCCTGAGGCTAGGATTGAGAAGCACAGCTCAGCTCCCCATGATGCATGGCTTTGGCCTCTGCACTTCACAGTTTATTAGTGTCCTAGAAGGTTTCTAGGGGCCCCACTGGCCACTCTGTGACCGCAGACTCTGTGAAGCCATGTCAAATGTCAGGAGATCACACAGGTACAAACCTAGCACCATTTTCGGTGTATTGACATGCTGGGTGGTGTGTTTCTGGACCAGCTCGAGCCTGCATTAGTGCAGAGGTACTGGCTGCCTCCTGTCTGCAGGTCTGCCCATGATGGCTGCATAGTGTGGGGTCAGTGGGTGTGGATGGACAGTCTTGTGTTCTTGTATTTTTTTATGACCCTTTGGATGTCTACCAGAATGGATGGATTTATGCTAGTGGACATTGTTCTGTGAGCCAGGGACAATGGATGCTAGTCTGTGATCCAGCTAGATTCAGGAAACTGAAACAGAGAAATGGGCAGTTGCTTTTGTTTGGGGCATCCGGGTAAATGAACAGAGTAGCTTTTTACTGGAGTCAAGAATATTTGGTTTTTGCCACTTGACTTCCCCATTCCCAGCACACCCCTGTGTCCTTCTCCAGCCTGGCCTGCACTTTCTTGGTACATTATTATTTCTTCTTCTTCTTCTTTTCCTCCTCCTCCTCCTCCTCCTCCTCCTCCTCCTCCTCCTCCTCCTC
Source organism: Onychomys torridus (assembly GCF_903995425.1). Taxonomy (NCBI): domain Eukaryota; kingdom Metazoa; phylum Chordata; class Mammalia; order Rodentia; family Cricetidae; genus Onychomys; species Onychomys torridus. The sequence continues at coordinate 87,744,715 of NC_050452.1, read as the reverse complement.
CTCCTTCTTCTTCTTCTTGGTACATTATTATTTCTTCTTCTTCTTCTTCTTCTTTTCCTCCTCCTCCTCCTCCTCCCTCCTCCTCCTCCTCCTCCTCCTCCTCCTCCTTCTTCTTCTTCTTCTTGGTACATTATTATTTCTTCTTCTTCTTCTTCTTCTTCTTCTTCTTCTTCTTCCTCCTCCTCCTCCTCCTCCTCCTCCTCCTCCTCCTCCTCCTCCTCCTCCTCCTTCTCCTCCTCCTCTTCCTCCTCCTCCTTTCTCCTCCTCTTCCTCCTCCTCTTTTTCTTCTGTAATGTTTTTAGGCATGAGCATTAATTTTGATATCATAAAGTAAAATTGCTCATTTTCTGTGTGCCAGTGGCAGATGAACGGGTCTACAGGAGAGCAGTGAGTCTGCTGTGTGTGAGGAGAAGTAGCCCCACTCTTGCCCGCGGAGCACAGACACAGAAGAGGCAGGCTGCCTCTTTCATCCTCTATCCCACTTATTAGAAGTAGGAGGGATAGTTTATCTTTAGGTCTGAGAACAAAAGCTTTGTACTTTATCCTTTCAGAAGGAGGCCTTATGATAGTTTTCTGGAAGGGCTGCTATCAAGAGCACTTACAGCACTCTATTCCAGTCAGATGACATGCGTGAGAAACCTGCCTCGTATCGCCAGAGGAAATTCAGAACTCTGTTCTGCCTTGTTCTCTGCTTCCCTCATTCGTCAAGGGCTACAGTGACATCAGATGAGCTCTGCCTCTGGCTGACATTCTTTAGAAAAGTGTGTGTGTGTGTGTGTGTGTATGTCTGTGTGTGTGTGTATGTCTGTGTCTCTGTGTGTGTGTATGTCTGTGTGTGTGTGTGTGTGTGTGTATGTCTGTGTGTGTGTGTGTGTGTGTCTGTGTGTGTGTGTCTGTGTGTGTGTATGTCTGTGTGTCTGTGTGTGTTATGTGTGTGTGTCTGTGTGTGTATGTCTGTGTGTGTATGTCTGTGTGTGTGTCTATGTGTCTGTCTCTCTGTGTGTGTATGTCTGTGTGTGTGTCTGTGTGTCTGTCTCTGTGTGTGTGTATGTCTGTGTGTCTGTGTGTGTGTGTGTGTGTGTGTTATGTGTGTATGTCTGTGTGTGTATGTCTGTGTGTATGTGTGTGTATGTGTGTGTGTCTGTGTGTCTGTCTCTGTGTGTGTGAATGTCTGTATGTCTGTGTGTGTGTGTGTGTTATGTGTGTATGTCTGTGTGTGTGTGTATGTCTGTGTGTGTGTATGTCTGTGTGTGTGTGTGTATGTCTGTGTGTGTGTGTGTGTGTGTGTGTGTGTGTGCACAGACACATGCACATTAGTGCTCACGCTCTCCCACTTGTGGCATAATGTGGTATGGATGTCAGAAGACAACTCCCAGGAGTCAGTTCTCTCTTGCTCCTGTGTGTGTGTTCCCAGGATTGAACTCAGGGCGCCAGGCTAAGCAGCAGGCAGCTTTACCAGCAGAGGCATCTGTGGCCTCTCAGTTATGCTTGGAGTCATTCTGCTTTCCTTCTGCAATCTCATTTCCCCTCCTCTGCATGCAGACCACGGCCAAACCTTCAGGCTGGACTTGGTGGAGATCGGTTCTCTATGGTTAGCAATTCTCCTTTTTAAGCTTTTCAGCCGTTTGTCCACCAGTCAGTATTCCCGCGCTTTCACCATCAACTCGGTGCCTGCCTCTCAATAGAGCCTCTGAACTCGCCAGTGGGTGTCAGTCTGGATGATGGCTGGCAGGTGAAAGGACGAAGGAGCTGAGCATTTCCAGGGGTAGAACAGGCAGCTGCTGAGCTGTTGGGATGTGTGGAAAACTGCCAGGAGCTGGTGCCTGCTTACCACACTCTCCTTAAAGTTAGTCAACAGTTGGGCTGTTCTGTACCCGGCAAACAAGTGGGCTCATTCTCTTTCGTGAAAAGAATGGGTCTCTCTTCCTGTCTTTCAGTGAAATTAAAATGTCTGTAAAGTTGAGGCAGTGCAGTGCTGAAGGAAAAAGGTTTTACGTATGACACTGAGTTAGTTTGTGCGACAATATAATGTTTCCTGTTGTGCAAATGATTGTCTGTTCCAGTGATAGCAATGGATGTAAGGTGACCATGCTCTGTCTTCTTGAATATTTTAGACAGTCTAGAATGCCTGAAATGTGGTCTCTCAGTCACCTTGATGTGCCCTCCAAATGCCAGTTCTTCATTTCCTGTTGCCATTGGTTATTCTACTCCAGTAGTTATTCCAACTCAGTATGCCACGAGATGAGATGTCATGAATAATGTGTTTACGTGTTATGGGAGAGTTGATGCTGTTGCTATTAATAGTGACTCATGAGTCCAGGCGGCCTCAGAGGGTTCTAGTATACTCCAGATGCTGGGCTATGGAGGGCTAAAAGGAGTTTGTAACTTGGAGTGGCAAAAGGGGAAACCCAGAAGAGTGTGTGGAACTTAAGATAGGAGATCTCTTTAGTGAGGTAAACAGACTCCAAATGACTGATCCAGGCATTGCCACCTAAGCAGAAGGCAGGATGTGTCCTGTGGTTCGGGGTTAAAGTTTGAAAGGCAGGAAGCTGGAGTGTGTGCATGTGACTGGAACTCAGTTGAAGAGTGACAGACACTGACCAGGATCGTCTTGGAATGGTATTCTGTTGAGGAAACTTGTCACACTGAAGGAAGTAACTTTTGAAGGACACGGGTGCTAATATCAGGGATTTAAATTCAAGGCTTTCTGCGTATGGTCTGTAAGCACAAGAGCTATGGTAGAGACCAGGGCACACTCTCTACATTCTCCAGAATTCTTCCGTGCTACAGTCTGGAGGCAGGCAGGCCAGGCTCTTTTAACAACATCCTCATGTGCAGGAGCACTGGAGTCTTACTTCATACTTGCATGGAGGTGTTCTGAACACGGAGCCCCCATGTTGCTGGTCACATCTAGAGTCAAAATCGTAATTATCTTGGCTCCTTCCTGTCTTTCTCCTCCCTTCCCTTTGGTGTGTCTGTTCTGTCTCCAGTTTCTCATGTGTGTCCTCCTTGCTCTGAATTCCTGGGCAGTCTTTTCTTAGTCAAAAGTGTTTTCTGCCATTGGGATCCCCCTTGAAATAGAAGCGTTCCTTTGAGAAGGTGCTGCCAGGTCCCTGAAGGACTCATTCCATCGAATCTCTCCCCACAGAAATAGAAACTCATTGTCTTCATTCCTCAAAGCAGGCCCCTAACTTAGGGTTCCTGGATGTTTAAGAAGAAGTTGACTGTGGGTCAGGGATTGCTGCTCTCACCATTTTAAGGAGTTTAATTAAAATTGTAGGCTTGCTTGGTCTTAGCAAGGCCTCTGTAAGTAGGTTTGTACCCATTTGTAAGGTTTTCTGTGTTTTTGAATACATGTGGTAGTACCTAGATATGTCATACACGCTGCCACATGGCCCTGTCATGCCCCGTCAGTGACTTACCCTTTTCAGATGGGTGTCATTTCCCCAGCTGTATTGTTTGAGCCCCAAAGGCACCAGCTGTATCATGGACATATTCTGAAATATTGTCTCCTTTGAATGGATGACTAAATAGCATGTCACAAATTTCTTATTAGCCAAATATATAGTCTATGCAAGAAGATAAAAATGTGGAGATAAGGGTTACATGCAATTTAGTCAATATTAACAATCATCTTGGCAAATAAAAAGTTGTTACCAACTTAATCCTGGTTGAAATATGATTAAAATAGAAACCACCAATGAGCTATGTATAGGGTTAGGTTCAATGATGGTTAAATGAGAAAAGGCCAGGGGAAAATATAATTATGCTTACTTTATAACTCCACCGTTTTGGTTTGCAATAACTAATTTTCATATAAATAAAGTATTTCCATGCTTTCAAAAAGTAGATAAAAGGGCCACCATATATACATGTATTTTTTCTTATGAGGAAAATCTGAAAATCTGCAGGCTAGTATGGGTATCCAAAATATTATTAGATGTCAATTTCTCTAAGGAACCAGAGAGCTTGCTGAGTTGGTTGGTAAGCCTGGCTGTATGGAAGAGTGTTTAGTTAGTGTTCGTGTCCCACAATGAAGAGAGAGAATTGTACATGGAAGAGGTTACTTATATAGTAACTGTTGTGCCTTATGAATGTGGTACCAAGGCTGTTTGTGGAGTTTCTTGTTTGTTTGTCTGTTTGTTTTTTGTTTTTGTTTTTGTTTTTCGAGACAGGGTTTCTCTGTGCAGCTTTGTGCCTTTCCTGGAACTCGGTCTGTAGCCTAGGCTGGCCTCGGACTCACAGAGATCCGCCTGGCTCTGCCTCCCAAGTGCTGGGATTGCAGGTGTGCACCACCACAGCCCGGCTTGTGGAGTTTCTTACACAGAGAACATTAGGAATTGCATTTACAGCCGGGTGGTAGTGGCCTGCCTTATAGCTCTGCTTTTCTTAGTACTTTGAATATTCTTTGAGTTAGTACCAGCTTACTGTACGATAAAGAACCCTAACTTACTAAAATTTCCCCTCGTTTTTAGCCTGGAGACCTAGCTCCATAGTGGCACTTGCCTGGTATGCATGAGGTTCTGGGTTTGGTCCCTAGCACTGCTTGAAAAAAAAAAAAAGACTACTGTAGTCTTCCAGCAGGTCATTGAGTTTAACCCTATGATTCAATTTATACTCTGTATAGGAGGGTTCTCTGAGTATCAAGGTGTTCACTGTTCACACTGTGCTGAGTTGTTATCCCTCGTGTCCACACCACTTGGCAATCTGCCTGTTGACAGTGGAAACTCAGAGTGAGGCAATGGGACTTTTTTTGGAAGACAGCTGGCACTAGGGGAATTTTTGTAGGCAATGAACCATTCTTTAATTGAAACCACTGGATGTGGTTAGTAGTTTATTTTAAAAACACCATATGTTAGTTCATTCCTATAGACTGTGACAATCATAGTATAATCAAAAGCCGTTTGTGACATTTCTGTTTAGTGTTCATAAAAGAGTGCCTTGCTTCCTTGAAATCCTGAACCCTGTGCCAAATGCCAGCACATTGACAATTACCGTTTTTGCTTTCGGCCAATTGTGCAACTCTGAGTATGTGGTAGGTTTTTATTTATTTTTGTCACTTTCACTAATTGGACATTTTCTTAAGTGAAAAAATATCTTCTCGGCTTTTTGTTAGGTAAACAAAACTTTTGCTCCTTTTTCCATGGTTCCCCGAGAGGAAGAATAAAGCTGATGCAATCTAAGCTGTGCTTTGTGTCTCCTTTTTGGCCAGAGAGCCGAGCTAGTGCATGATCTCATTGATACATGATCTATTTGTAAGAACTGTAAGCTTGTGGGCTTGTCATCATCCTTCATGGTGCTGGGGCAGTCACCCTGTTAGCCACTAAAATAGGGGGAAAAAAAAGGAGAGGCAGTCAGATTCCCAAGTCTTCTTTTCACAGTACAACACAATTCACTTCAGTTCAGTCTAACCCACTTAGATCAAATCCTAGAAATATTTACAGAGCATTTCTGTCCGTGTGTAGCCCAGGTTATGGGGCTGCAGAGATGACAGTGTCTTAGAACTGATGGCTTCTGGGGAACAAGGGCACAATCAGATATCTAAAACAATGTGGTACTTGCTACAGTGGGAGAGATGAGGGCATAGAAGAAAGTAGTGAGATGGTCTCATAATCCCTCAAGATAAGCCTTGAGGAGCAGCAATGTTTCCTGAGTTACAACAGAGGAGGAGAGGAGCTGGCTGTTTTTACTGTGTCTTCATCCAGGAATGGACCCCCATAGCAGGAGATGAAACAGAGGCTTCTATCAAGTGTCCCTCTCTTCCCAGGATGGAATAATGTGGTTGTTTACATTCTTTTTCTAAACTGACCACTAAAGTCCATTTGGGGGGACTAGTTTGCCTAATAGTCACTTTTTATCTTCTCCCCTAACTTCAGAACCCCAGGTTTGTCCATAGTAAAAATATGCCAAAAAAAAAAAATTCTTGGTTCCCTAGATTCCTGTATGGCTAAGGGGTTACCCGCCAGATGGCTCAGTCTTGACCAGTAAGATGTAAGTCAGCTCAGTGTGTTACTTCATTGTTGGGAGCTATGTATTGGCTCCTGACAGAGATTAACAACATTCATGTTTTGTAGTGGATATTGTGGGTGAGCGTTTTAGGTGGATTATTTACTTCATACGTAGTGAAAACTTGTCACTTTCAGGAAATCTTAACCTTGTCACTGTTGATGGTTAGCCAGAATAATTTACTGCTTAATTGGATGAGTCCATTTGTGGATGTCAACTACACATACAGATATATCTGTCCTCTTTTTCTCCATATACAAAGGAAGATTATAAGAAAGGATAAGAGTGAATCTGTATAAAATGACCTGAATTTCACTGACAATATCTTGCTGATAATAATGTTTGTAGAATACAAACTATTTTCTAGTACCAATGCAATTGCTGAAAGTCCATGATCTTAATTTTCCTCATGAAAATCATGAGGGCAACAGCCTCCCTTTGGCCTTGAGGGCTCTGAGGTTCAGAGGTGGGTGACTCAACTTCATACAGTTGGCAAATGGATCGCTGAGGGGCAGACCAGAATCTTGGTGACTCAGGGCATTAGCACCACAGCGCTTGTGAAAAAGGTTGGCTCAGGCTTTTTGGCAATTCTGTGCTTGAGTGAATGAAATTGGGGGGCCACTGTGTGCCCCTAAATGCGGTTGGTATTGTTGCCACCCATTGTTTGCTGGGACCGTAAGGCAGAGTGATATTGATGTCAAGTAGAATGTATGAAGAAGCCTTTCTTTCCCATCCACAGTACCCTCCAAGTTTAACCTGGAAATCTTACAGACTTAGACGCTGAAGTCCCAATGCATATTGCATTGTGTTTACTCTAGGAAAAATGAATAAATTATAAGCAGAATAATTAAAACAGATGTGATGAAACAGCATAGGTATATTTTACTATGGACTGGTAGTTTTCCTGCACATCTGTTTATTTTTTTGTTAATGCCCGTCTGAACACCTTTATTTGTTTATTTGATCATAGTGTTTTTTTTTTTTATAATTTAAAAAATTTGATTGCCGGGTGGGCAGGTGGCAGTGGCACACACCTTTAATCCCAGCACTCAGGAGGCACAGCCAGGCAGATCTCTGTGAGTTTGAGGCCAGCATGGTCTACAGAGTGAGATCTAGGACAGGTACCAAAACTACACAGAGAAACCTTGTTTCGAAAAACCAAACAAAACAAAAAAACAAAAGCAAAAAATTCATGTTTAGAAATTTAGTCGATCATTTCTGTTGCTTCTCTGGAGTGTTTCGAAAATAATTTGAGTAACTTTTCTTAGTCACTTATGTTTCCCTGTTCTAGAAAAGTCCTAAGCCCTCTAGCTTGCTCTTGTTGAACAAATGAAATTACACTGTAAGGACTCTGGGGGGACCCTCACTAGACCCAGAAAACCCCTAGCATCATGCCAGTGTGAGAAGTACGAGATGCTTTGTTAGTGGATATAGACCATGGTTCTCAACCTTCCCAATGCTGCGACCCTTTAATACAGTTCCTCATGTTGTGGTGACCTCCAATCATACAATTATTTTGTTGCTACTTCATAGCTGTAATTTTGCTACTGTTACAAATTGTAATGTAAATATCTAATATGTGACTCCCGTGGCAGGTTCATTTGACCCTTCAAAGTGTTCAAGACCCATAGGTTGAGAACCAGTGATCTTGACCGTTATCTAGAATATTCATTGCAGGTGTCCCAAGTGCTGTGTTATCCTGGGGTTAGGATAGTGAGCAGAATGAAAGACATGGTTTCCTTGGGGAGACTATAGGCTGGTAGTTGCTAATAAGTTGCTCACTGAGATAGAAGGTAAAATCTACCTGTGGTTAGTGCTTTGACAGTCTGTGGCTCGTGGTACTGTCAGACTGATTGATGGGATTTGTTCAAAGTGAGGTGGTTAGGGAAAGATGCTCTAAGAATGTCAGGGTTGAGCTAAGGAGAGAACAGGCCCCAGACACAGCTGAGGGCCAGGAGGAAGGATGGAGACTCTGAGCATATTTATACAAGATGAGCCACAGCAGCAGGCAACTAGAAAGAGCCTAATGGAGAAGAGTTTGATTTGGAAAATAATCCCATTACCTTTGGCTAGTGTTTGAGGAGATTTAGAATTTCCAATGCATGATAAATGTCCATTGAATAAGGCACACAGTAAGTTAAAATTCTGATTTTAAACTTATTTTGAAAAGAGACTTCTATTAATTAAAAAAAAAAACCAAACCCCAGAATGACCTCTAACTTCACATGGAATCTTCTTTTCCACAAATACTGTTTCCTGAAATTCTGATGTGTCAAATAAAGCATATCCCAGTGAGTTACTAGTGAGTCTAGCAAAAGCTTCTGGCATCAGCATGAGAAGTTAGAGACTACCTTGTCTAGTGCACAAATGAGTTTTGTCTATTTTGATGGAATACTCAATTGGCAGCCAAGAAAAATCCTCTGAGGATAACGGTTTCACCAACCAGAAATAAAGAACATGGAGGGAAAGAACGTTCCAGATGAAGATGAATGTTCAGTAGCATTGACTATGTCAGACACAGACCTTTTCTATCTGTGACTCACGGGAATCAAGTGACAGGTCAAGAGGACACAAAGCCCTGGTCCCTCCTCAGCTTACTCAATGACTCCCAGAATCACTTTACACATATCACCCAAGTATAGAAGGGTTTCTACCGTGCGATTTATACGAGGGTTTTGGTTTGTTAGTGTATTCTGTCATAATCAGGCCAAGGAGAGAAATGGGTGATACAAAGGCATTTAGTCTAACCAGAGAAAATGTGGAATGCCAGTATATTTTTTCCTATTTTTATTTTTTGCTAGTATATTTTTTTGTTTCATTTCACTTTTCAATGCTGTGATCAGGAAATGTGCTTTTCCTAAGAAGAAATCAGAAAAGGCCCCAGGAGGGCAGCATCGACCTGAATGGCATGTTTGCAAGAGTGCTTTTCATGTTTTTCTGTGTTGCCTCACCACCGCTCTAACCCCTTTGCTTTGGCCCTCACTTTCCTATCAGTTATTTTGGATGGAACTGAAAGTTTTGAGTCCTTTGTGTGAAGTTCAAAGCCTGTTCAGGAAGTCAGTTAAGCTGAATTGACCATATATTACAAAACATTTTATTTTACTTTTAATACCAGAGAGGCTTTCATACAGAAAACCCTAATTGTTCTGTAACTTGAGCTGCAAAAGTTACCCTGCTGTAGAAATGTAATCACAGTTTTCCACAGGCTTATCACTTTGCCTGGGATCATGCTTTCTCTTTTGGAGGAGTAGGGATTTTGATGAAGTCCTTGGACTTCTGGCTTGGATCTAGTTATATCAGTGGCTCTCAACCAGTGGGTCATGACCTCCACAGGGGCTGCATATCAAATATCCTGCATATAAGATATTTACATTATGGTTCATAACAATAGCAAAATTACAGTTATGAATTAGCAGTGAAAATAATTTTATGGTTGGTGGTCACCACAACATAAGGAACTGTATTAAAGGGTCACAGCATTAGGAAGGTTGAGAACCACTGCTGTATACCATATCATGAAGCTGAAATACTGGAGTGATCAGGCTGAAAACAAGGAGCATATGATTGGTCTAATTGAGTCCTGGATGATTCCATTATTCTTTTCTTCAGAGCTTGGTGTATTCGAAGGTAGAAAATCACAGCTATGAATAGTTGGGTTCTCCTTGGTTGGGCTAAAGTCAACTGAATCCTAGAGGAGACTCCTTTGGAGATATGTTGCCTTAGAAATGGATAAGCATAGCTGTGTAATAGCTTTGACTGTGGTTGAAATCCCAGCAGTTGGGTGGCAGTTGTGCTTTTGTGACGGGCATGGGCACATTGTCTTGGGGCTTTCCCCATGACTTACCAGTCTGCTTGTAGCTATACTTGTTACAGATGTCACCAATTTTCTCAGCTGCCTTTCAGACACCTTTTGTTGTTTTCATTTCTTTTTTGAGCCCAGAACCTGCAGAAGTCACTTTATGTGTACTGCTTTGCTTGTCCTAGCTTACCAAGCAGTGTGTTAGCAAGCCACACAGTCTTCAGTAGGAACTCCTAGCTTCTTAGTAAGGTTGTTGGCCCTGTAAAGACAGCTACCTCTGTTGTGTGATATTTGTACACTGTGTGAAGATTGGTTTAATAAAGAGCCGAACGGTCAATAGCTAGGCAGGCAACAGAGGTGGGACTTCTGGCCAGATAGAGGTAGTAGGAGGAAGCAGTTGCAGTGTGGGGAGAGACAGGGACATGGAGGGAGGCAGACATTCATAATGAAAGAAAGGTAAAAAGCCATGAGGCAAAATGTATATTAATATAAATGGGTTAAGTTATAAGAGCTAGTGAGACAAGCCTAAGCTAAGGGCAAGCTTTCATGATTAATAAGTCTCTGTGTCATTTGTGAGCTGGCGGTCCAAAGAAAAACCCGACTACATACCATTGTGATTGTGTTTGATTTTCTTAATAACCTTGGGGCAAATCTAGGTTACACCCTTCTCTTACAAATGAAGAAAGAAATACCTATGGAATCACAGTCTGAATTCAGATTCCTTTTCTCTTTTTCTCTTTCTCTTTCTCTTTCTCTTTCTCTTCCTTCTTCCTTCCTTCCTTCCTTCCTTCCTTCCTCCTTTTTTTTTGAGACAATCTCATATAGCACAGTCTGGCCTGAAACTCACTGTGTAGTAGATGAGGATGGCCTTGAACTCAAGATGCTCAGGATTTTACCTCCTGAGTGCTGGAATTACAGACAGGAAATACCAGACCTGGTTTATGCAATGCTTGGGATCAAATCCACAGCCTTCTGCTTGCTAGGCAAGCACTCTACCAACTGTGTTATATATCCCGAGTCCCTAGACTTGAGTTTGTGTAATATGTATGTATGGTGTGATAGACATTCAGCATGGGGTTGCTGTGAGGTTTAAATGAGCTATGCTGCTTTCAGAGGTCACCAGCAAGGAGTCAGGCTTTGGGCATGTTCATACATTAGCAAGGAGCAGAGGTGGGTCTTTGAATTCCAGCTCCTACTTTGTCACCTTTGAAGACAGTAGCAACTTCTTCATGTATTTCTTCTTCATGGGGAAGCAGCAGATAGACTAAGTTATTAGTGAGTGAGGGTAATGGGGTTTTGAACTAAGATTAAGGGATTCTGTAGGAACGTTTGAATTCCCAGAACAAGTCATCAAATTATTATAAAAACGGAGAAACACCTACTATCCCTATTATTAAGAGTTGCTTGGTTTTAGCCCAGATTTAACTTTAAAAAGGAAAAAAAATATCCAACTCTATCTGGATGACATTAATAGTAGGCAAATACTTTGGGATACAGCAGTAAATGTTTTATACACAGTTATTGGAGACACACAACGTCTTCCTTCTTATTATCAGAGACATGAAGAGAACGTGGGGACCCAGCCCACAAGCTCACTGAACAGCAACCATTTGTGCTGTCTTCCAGGTCAATCAGTTCAGCCTAAAACCTAAGCAGTGCACTATGTTAAAAAATATGAACAAATGAATATGCTCTGAGTTGGAACGATTCCCTGAAGAGTACACTTACTTTCACCCTGTCTCCTCTCTTTCAGAGAGTCTTTGATGTGGAGGGGTGGTTGCTTCTGCCCCTCACTGTGCATCCACCCAGCTTGCCTGCAGGGGTCCTCAGTGTTGCATCACAGTCTGTGTGTCTCACTTGTTTGAACGTTCTTCTTCTTTGATTAGAAACATCACACGAATTGGCCTTTATATAGCACGTGGTAGGTTCAAAGTGTGTTTGCACGCACACAGTATCCTGAGAGGTCTTCAGAGATCACACCTGCTCTCCATGAGGAAATCTGGAAGATGAAATAAACAAAGAGAAGGCCAATTGTGAGAAATACTCAGGCCTGGTGTTCTGATCCTAATGCTTAGAATGACACCTTCCCCTGAAGTTGGTTCATGTAATTGGATAGCTAGTAGTTGCTCATAGTGCACAAAAGATTTGAGGTGACTTGTACTTTTATTATGTAGAAATATGGCGAAAACAGAAATGAAAACCAAGGAGGACACAGAATATGCATAGAACCATAAGGGCCAATGTGGTTCCTGGAGTTGGATTTAATTTGCCTGAGATTCCTGGCAGCCGAGATGAAAAGGAAAATATAATCAGTTGTATATGTCATATCATAAAAGGAAAAGCATGCTAAGGAGAAGTAGAGCTTTTATGAGGTTTATATTCTAGAGGGATGGCTTCGCTGCGGCTTTAGATAAGAGGTAATAAGACAAATGGTAGATAAGGTTCTTGTGCTGTTTCATTCTGTTGCTGTGACAACAGAGGGGAGGAAAGGGTTTATTTCAGCTTACAGGGTACAGTCCATCATTGAGCAAGTTAGGGCAGGTACTTGAAGCAGAAACTATGGAGGAATACTCCTTTTCGGCTCGATTACGGATCCATGCTTAGATGGCCTCTTCAGCCCAGGATCAACTGCCTAGGGACTGGTGTCACCCACACTGGGCTGGGTTTTCCTACATCAGTTAATCAAGATGATGCTCTGTAGATATGTCCACAGAAGTCTCATCTGGGTAATTCCTTAATTGAGATCCCCTTCAGATGTTTCTAGGGCAGTTATCAACAACATTTTAAAGCCAGGCAGTAACGTAAAGTTGTTTCTCTGGATGCTTACTGCGAGTTTGGCTCTCTATTATAAATGCTGGACACCTTATTTTATTTCACCGTCAGAACATTTAATTACTATGAGTTACCTTTTAAAGGATCATTTTATCTATTTAATGATAAGAACATTCAGTCTCAAAGAGTTCCTGTTACTTCCTCAGGGCCACATATATAGTGAAGAACACACTCAAAATTAAGATCCTTCAAATTATGCATCAGCCCTGTAAGAATCTAGAGCCCATACAGTTTGCACTCTCTCATGGTACTTTTAATGTTTCAGTGAGACAAGCTAGCTAAATGAAATACAGCTGGCCCTCCATATCTGTGGGCTCTGTATCCCCAGATTCAACCAAAGGCAGATCAGAAATACTTGGAAGAAGACTATATCCACATTGAATATGTGTAGACCTTTTTTTGGCCAGTGTTCTCTATGCAATATGGAATAACTATACTGCCTTTTCATTGTGTTAGCTAATATAAATAACCCTGAGATGGTTTAAGGGGAGAATATGCTACTGTGCCATTTTATATAAGAGATTTGGGCATCTGTGAAATTTGGTATCCATGGAGATCATGGAACCAAAACCCCTCAGATACTGAGGGACAGACTGTGTATCATCTTCTGGTGGTTATGTGTTATCCAGGAATACATTTAGAGGGTAGTCTTTGTAAACACCAGCCTCACATCCAGGCTTTGGTAGGAGGTGAGTAGTGGGAAAGCTCATATTCTGGGGCTTCTGAAGAGCGGTTCTGGAGACTAGCAATCATGACTATGTGTTGTGGCTGTTTAAGACTATGTGCTTTAAATGCATCTCCATCTTTAGTCCTTCCCAAAAGCCAGTAAGTAAAGTATTCTTATATTCCCATTGCAGATGAAGAAAGTGAGGCTCTCTGAGGTTAAAGACTCCAGAGTTTATGTATGTCCAGTGGCAGAATTCAAATATGGACCAGCCTTGCTCTGCTCAGCATAGCATCCCCATTTTCCTACAGGGCTTCTCATATAAACAAAGAGGTAAAATTAGTAATTTCTTGGGAGCCACTTAGGTCCTAATCTGGATTCTTGCCTGGAAGAAAGATTGTTTTTACTGATAGTGTACATGTGTTCATGCACACCACACACACACACACACACACACACACACACACACACAGAGTAAAGAGACCTGCAGTACCCCTCTGGTTGGGTGGAGTGGAATTTTCCCTCAGAGGCTGCTGAATCAGCTTCAGTATGCATTCCCCTCTAAGTGTGGACAGTCCTATGGTGCAGAACATGAGTACTGGGACTTCTGGTAGATTCTAAGGAACATGTCCCCGGTGAGTTTTCTACAACCCCAGAAAGGTGCTGAAACTGTGTCTCTGGATTTCATTCCATGGGGTCTCTAAGGAGCCCGCCAGGGTAAAGTGCTAGAAATAGGGATGTCAAAATCGATATGAATAAGTTTCGTTTTAGAGCGTGGAGCAAAAGTAATAATTTTAGTTTAGGATAGTTAATTCAGAACTGTTCTTTTTGGCAGCCCTTAAATACTGTGATCAATTATGTAAGTAATGCCACTCCCATTTTGTGATTATTCCAATAATAATAACGACCACTTTTAACACCACAATGACAATGATAGCTGAGTATTGTTCTGAGCACTTGATAAGTGACTTGTAATGAGCCTGTGAGGTATGCAAGATTGTTAATTCTAGAGATGAAGAAGTGTAGATGTGTAGCTGGAAAATTTCCTGTGTCCTGCAGAATGGCTGGCAGTCTCCTCTGTGAAGCAGGAACCTGAAGGGCCATCTTGTCTTGCAAAGTTCAGTGGCCACCTTCCTATGGGTCCTGCATGTCCAGTTTTTACAACATACTGTCAATCAGTCAATGCAAGGGCACATTTTTGCCCAGTGGCTAACTTTTGCCACAAAGAAAGCAAATTCTATAATGAGTTTCTTCAGTGCCCATCATCCTCCTTGAAGTAATTGGTGCTGCCAGGAGCAGATGTGCCTCACTGTCCAGAAAAGTCTAAGTTTTTAAAACATTTTAAATGCCATATTCTGTAGGTCTTTGAAGTGTTTGAAGATTACCTACCTAATTGAAATATATCTATGTATACCTAGAGAACTTAACACAACTATAAGTTTGACTATTGTGGAAGACTAATTATTAACCTGTATTTCTTAATTATCTATTACAATTTAAATGAGCTGCACAAACATAATACCTTAAACAAGAGTAGAAATATACATACAGCATAACAAAATTAACTCATTTTTTAGAAGTTGCTTGTGTGCGCTTCCTGTTTTGCTAGGTAATAATATTTCCTTCTTGGGTCGCTGAGGGAGTTGAAGATTAGATAGTTATAGTTACAGTTTTCCTTGTTAAGAAATTCAGAAAAGAAACTCACTAAGAAGTGTTAAGTGTATAAGTTTGAAAGACATCATAAGATAGTTTTCTCTTGGTAATATAAGTTAGGATAGAAAGTGAATTAGGCACATTTTTGACTCACCAAAATAGGATAGATAATGGAATATTTTCTCTGAATTTGTCAAATGCAAATGGACTAGACATTGTTGATATATTTATTGCTTGTATATATTGTAGATGGTTATTGTACTTATTGTATATAGTTTTTCTTGTATTAGTTATAACTATTTTATTTTTTTATTTTTATTAGAAAAAAAGGGGAAATGTGGTGATACTTTATTTGTGCTGAAATGTGATGATATTCTATTTGTGTATTAATAAATAAAGCTTGCTTGGAGATCAAAGGGAAGGCCAGCCATTTTAAGTAAACAAAGAAGTCAGGCAGCACACGCCCTTAATCTCTTAGCAGGCAGGATCTCTGTGTGTTCAGGGCCACACTAGGGAACAGAGCCAAGCGTGGTGGTGACACACACCTTTAATTACAGTATCAACCATAGAGGCCTGGAGGTCTGTACAGACAGGCAGTGACAGAGCTGTGTAGGAAGAGGAAGTGAGGTAGCTGGGCTAAGAGCCAATGAGAGGGCAGAAAAGCAAGGTACATAAGTCTGGGTAGACAGGAAGTTGTGCTCTTGGGAAGCTGAGGCGTTGGTGAGGTGAAGTTAGCTGATGGCTTTCCGTATTTTCTTGATCTCTCTAAGGCTTTAACCCAAATTTCTGGCTCCGTGTTTTTTTATTTAACAAGGCCATTTAGAAAAAGTTTACATAGGTGGGTAAGCAACTTAAGCCAAGCATACCGCTGGTGAGCAGCTGGATCACCACACTGAGTCTGCATGGAAGGCAGATTGGATGGAGACCCCTGAACTTCAGTCTGTGGAGAGGTCGAATGCAGCTGGGCTGTGTACAGATGCTTCTGAAGGTAGACACAGAGTGACGGTGCAGGGAGCTTAAAGGGAGCCCATCCCCCCAGCCCTTCAGACTTGCTTGCTTAGTTGTCCTGACATTATTCCTGGTCGCCATCGTGTGAAAACATGAGATATTTCTGTTGCACTCATGGTATCACAGCTGTGGTGAAAAGTCAGTAAGCCATGATCTTATGATATTCTTCTTGACAAGTTTTTCTCACCAGAAGTTTGTTTGAATTTTTGATAATAAGGTGATTTTTGGCTAAAGTCTACTTTCTCCTGAAGCTGAACGTTGAACTGAGGATTCTAGAATTCTTTTTAGTGATAAAAATAGAAGTGTGGCATAAATTTTTGAGAGACTAAGTGTTTTAGGAGAAACACACTGGTTCAGTTTTGCATGCTAGAGTTGGATCAACCTGGATTAGATGTGCGACCCTGAACTAGTTTGCCAGATTCTCTAAATCTTAGTTTTCTCATCTGGAAAGTGGGCACTCTATCCTCTAACTCATGGATTGTCAGGATGATGAAATGGCATGGTTGATAGAAAATGCTTAGCCTAATGATTGACATGATGTAAACCTTCAGAGTAGATGGGCCATGTGAGATTGCTCGTCATAAAGTGGGATAGACCATGCTCTGAGTCCACTCAGTCCATTTCCACCACATGGAAAGAATCTAAGTAATTTTGTTAGAAGCCAAGTCCTCAGACACAGTTGGTGTCTTTGAGGCCTGTGCGCTCTGGTCATCAAGTCCCAAGGGGCTCTTTCCAACCTGAAGGAGGTAGAGGGTCCTGTGGTAGATCTGAGGAGTGGTCCAGTGCTTCCTTTCATGTTTTGAGTTTCAAATCACCAAGCCTTTGAACAAAGAGTTGATGTGGGTACTGTAAATTTTCTTTAAGCTTTCATATTCTTTTACTCAAAATTAGTTTAGGTCTTATTGAAAGTAGATACATTAGTTTTTTAAAAGTTGCCAGAAAAGGACTTTAAAAAAAATGCCCTTTTACTTCAAATAGTCATAAATGAAGCAGGAAACCAATGCAGAATAACTCCCAAGTAGGTTGCCTGAGATTGTGTTTTTCTCTCACTTGGGGCCAAATGACCCTCTCATTGTCTGTCGCTGATTCCTTTGGAGAATTAGCTTCTCATTCTTAGGCCTAGAGTCTTCCTTCTGCTTCCTTCCTTGATTGAAATAAAAATTCTTTTAAATTCTTTGCAACAGCAGGAGCAGCCCCAGAGGAGCAGGCACAGGAAATGTCTTTGAGTTGTGGCTGCCCAGACAGCCCCATTCCAAGTGGCTCTGAGCTGTCACCAAGCGAGTGTATGAATGAAGCAAATGAGTAGGGAAAAGCCATCCAAGTCACAGGACATATTCTCTCCCCTCTCTTAAAGAACCAGTTGGTTTGGAGCAAAGGGTCATTTAAAGGGAAGATGTGGTTGGCGGGATGCCTTGGAAAAGACTGTCACTTTCTCTCTATAATACTTCCTGAGGAGCTTCCCTTTCACTTGGGACTTTTCCCCTTAAAATTCTAGTGACAGGGAGGATGGTTTAATGTGGGGTACTGTCTGAAACTGGTTTTGTGGGTTTTAAGCTTTCAAGATAATAAACAGAAAATTGGCTTTTCACCTCCCCCCCCCTCTCTCCCCCTCCCCCCCATGAGTTTCCCCATGGCATTTTCATACATACTAGTTTTGGCTGGTCCTGTCCTCCCCTCTTCCTCCCTCACTTCTCTTCACTTTCTTCTGTCCCTGACACTCACTTCCACATCCCCACTCCGAGTAGGGATGTCACATGTACACTCTTCCCACTCCTCTCCCTTGAGAGCGGAGAGACACTTCACAAATTGCCTTCTTAAATCCTCAGTCAGCAGACCAGATACCTGAGGGCAAGGCGGCTTGCTCAGGGTGATACAAACAGTTAACTTAGACCCGTGGTGCTGAAGCAAGGGTTTTCTCTACCATGCCACACTTCCTTTCTTTGCCGGGCTGTGGCTTTCTAATTCCCACTTCACGACTTGCCTGGGCCACAGCATGACCACCTCTCAGAGCTAAAGAAGAGGGGAAGGATCCCCCATCATTCTTGTGCACGCTTCTCAACGGAAACTGAGGTGGGATTTCCCTCTGTCAAATGAGAACGTGGCTGGCGGCCTCCCCTGAAGCCGAGGACCCCACTACAGTGCACACACACTTGATGGAGCGGAAGTTTTCCAGGCAGTTAGAATGAGGGAGTGCATGGTGTAGACATGAGAGCCCTCCCCCAGTGGCAGCCTCTGAAGTGACCATGGAACAGGGAAAACTGACATGGTGAACGTTTTGGTCTCTCTCTCTTTGTTCCCCCAACTTATTTTGAAAAATAAAAAAATAGGTTTATAGATATTTGTCATAGATCATACAAAGGTTTTCACGTCCCTATCACTCAGTTTCCCCAGTGGTTGTGGTGTATAATAACTGGAAGCTGAGTTAGGTTCTACGTGTGGGTTCTGTTCCTTGTCATTCCTCAAGGGTCGTTGCAGGTAAGCAACACATGGCACAGCGAGGATATGGAAAGCATGGCACTGGTACCTCAGATGGCCTTTATGGTCATTCTTTTAAGTTACAGTCTCTCTTTCATACCCTGACACTTGCAATTTTAAGTCTACTTCCAGCTCTCTTGTTTTGCCATTTCACAAATCCTGTGTAAATTAAGTTATATGGTATGTGAACTTTTTGCACTCATAATAGTGCTCCTGAGACCCATCCAAGTTGTGAATAGTTAATTTTTATTTTTGAGTGGTAGATCTGTGGGGTGTGTGTGTGTGTGTGTGTGTGTGTGTGTGTGTGTTTACTTCTATTAGTTTATTAAGAGGCATTTTGGTTGTTTGCACTTTGGGGCAATTACTGGCCAAGCTGCTTTGTATTCAGGGCTCTCAAATAGTCATTAATTTCATTTCTTTGGAAGATGTGTGAAATTTGCAGGTTATATGTAAATGTATATTAGCTCTGTAGGTACTACCACAGCCCTCTTTTTTGAAGTAGCTCTGTTATTTTGCTTTTGACCAGATTGTATAAGTGATCCAATTTCCCTCATCTGCATTGGATGTTATTTTTATTTTGTTTGAGATAGTATCTTGCTATGAAGTACAGGCTGGCCTTGATATCTCTATGTAGCCTTGAGCTCTAACTTGTGGTTATCCTCTTGCCTCAGCTTCTTGAATGTTAGGATAACAGATATATAATCACTATGCCTAGCTGTAGGTGGACTTTTCTTTTCCACCCAGCAGTTCCCAAATAACTGACAGGGAGACTTATTAATTATAAATGATCAGACAGTAGCTTAGGCTTGTTACTAGCTAACTCTTACAACTTAAATTAACCCATTTATATTAATCTGAATTCTGCCACATGGCATTACTTCTCTTTCGTCTTGCACCTCTTTTTTTCTGTATCTCACTGGTGACTCCTCTGATTCTGCCCTTCTTCCCAGTGTCCTTAATCTGGTTCTCCTGCCTAACATTCTGTCCAGTTATTGGCCGGTCAGTTTCTTTATTATACTAACCACAGTAACATATATTCACACAGTGTAAAGGAATATTTACAGACCTATCTAAATTTTCTTTCCTTTTCTTTGTGTATATGTATGGTTCGGATTGAACTTGACATGCTAGGTTTTATGTTCTGCTACATAATACCATCCCCAGACCTTATTCCACTGTATTTTAAAGTTTTATTTATTTTAGTAGGTGGAACAAAAGTATTTTAGTATTGGTAACAAAGCCATAGTTCTAACTTGTGTGTTATTAATGGCTAATGGTATTCAAATCCTGTTTTCTATTTGTGCAGTCTCTCTTTTTAAACTAACTGTCTGTCTGTCTGTCTCTCTCTCTATATATATATCTATATATATCTATATATATATCTATATATATCTATATATAATTTTCTAGTGGGATTAAAAAACTATTAAGTTTGGAGAATACTGTATTATTCTACATATAAATTCTTTGTCAGATATAAGATATGCAGCTATTTTATTCTTGGCTCTAGATTAACCCCTGGGGCTTTATTGAAGCACGACTAGCCAAATTATATAAATTAAAAATATATTAATGTGATTTCCTATGCATATGTATTTTAAAAAGATTATCATAATATGTCAGGTAAGCTGTCACCTCACCTAATTTCTGCTTTTTCTGTGCTTGGAATATTTAAGAACTGCTTTAAAACTGAATGTTTGTAATGTCTGGCAAGGATCGATTCCTCTTGTCCCCAAACCCCTGGGAGGCAACACTCTCTTCTTTGTCTCATTGACTTGTAGATTTCATACAAGAGAGATTTTGTGAGAGTTTTTTCCCCTCTGGCTTATTTCACTTAGCACATAGCCTTCAAGTTTCTTCCATGATGTCATAGTGGTAAGATTTTCCTCTCTTTTATAGTTGAGTAGTTTCCTATGTATGTGTATAGATACATGTATTTGTGTGTATATAAAAACACACCACAATTTATCCATTCATTTCTGTTGGATACTTTGCTTCTTCCCATGAATTTTGGCTGTTGTGAATAATATCACATTGAACATGGGGTAGTAGTTTTTATTGCTTTTTGATATACAGAAGTAGTATTTTTAGATATTATAGTGCTCAATTTTCAACTTCCTGTGGAAGCTTCATTACTTCCCATAATGGTTGCACCATTTTACATTCCCACCCAAATGCATTGGTTCCTTTTTGCCACATTCATGCCAGTTCTTTTTGTCTTTCTTTTTCAAAATGTTTTAATAGGTGTGAACTAGTATCTTACTGTGTTTTAAATTTGCATTTCTTGGGTGGTTTGTGCCATTGAATACATCCATATACTTTTGGTTATTTATGTTTCCTTGTGAGCATGCCAGTTTGAATCTGTTTATTTTCTCCCATTGCTATTGAGTTGCATGCATATTTTTGTTTCTTATCCCTTATCATGTAGATGTTTACAAAAATTTCCCTGTGCTGCAGAGGTTGCTTTTTGATTTTGTTGATTATTTCTTTTCCAGACAGAAGCCTTTCTTACTCACTTTTGCTTTTATTACTTAATTTCTGATGACTATCCAAGAACCATTGCCAGCTCCAGTGTGACAGTGTGCTTTTTCCTTACATTGTTTTCTAGGAGTGTCTTGGGTTCTTTGTTCATACTTAATCTCTCTATGAACTTCAAGTTACTCTTGTGAGGGGTATAAGGCAGGGTGGCAAATTCTTCCCCAGCCTATAGCTCATCTTTACATTCTCCTAACAGAGTCTCTGGTAGAGCAAGTTGTAAGCTTTGATGAGGTCCAGTTCAGTATCTCCTCCTCTTATGGACCATATTTTCTTATCTTGTCTAAAACCTCTTCTTTGATCTTGAAACTTTTCTCTTTTATGATATCAAAGTTTTGGAAGTTGGGCATGGAGCTCTGTTGGGAGCATGCTTGCTCAGCATGCCCAAAGCTCTGGGTTCCTTCTCCAGCCTTGCTTGTTTGTTTTTACTTTTATTACATACAGCACTTATGCATTACCATTGCCAGTGAAGTGGCAACTACCGATTCCTCTTGAACAATTGTGCAACTTCAATGGGAAGGGGGTGATGAGGAGATATTTGATTGATTTTCTTACCATTTTTTGTTGTTTCATATTTCCAAATAAGATAACTGTATGATATAAGTGGTTACTTATGTTTCTTATTTGCAGGGCCTGAATTTTTGCTCACCAATAGAAGTTCTGAAAGAGAGCGTTTGCTCTCTTCCTCCCCCTCTTGTTGTTGTTGTTCTTCTTAAACAAAATCTGCTTAAAAAACTCAGAAATGTTTGCTTTGTAATTTGCACAGAAAAGGAATAGAGGAATCATTCTTTCTTAGGAAAGAAAATGTAGCCATTACTTTGATAAAATTACAAGGAGATTCCATGGAAAGCCAGGAAATAACCGATTTGGTAAATGCAGTGTAATGTATGGTAGTGGACAGTGTCCGAGTTCAAAAGAAGGGCAGTCCCGATATTGATTGGCAGGTCAGAGTGTATTGAAATCAGAATGAAGAGAAGGACACCTGTGATTTGTGCTTGTACTTCTGAAATACACACACAAAAAGGGACAATTATACTTAAAGTTGCGGTGTGACAATGCAGAGTAGAATTAGCTTATAAGTTGGTGAACAAAATTGTATTATGAAAACAGCTAACTGAGTGTTGTGTCCTTCATGCATTTTCCAAAGGGTATGCTATGCCTTGTCTTTTATGGCATCCCTGAGCTGTTTGTCTGTCCCAGTGCAACATTGAACAGTGGCCAAGGCTCAGCATTTTTGCATTTATAAGCACCATCACAACTTTTCTTCCTGATTTCCCTGTTCTGTTTAGTTGTCTGAAGAGGCCTTTGAGTGAAAACGCCATTTTTGTCCACATGCACACCTTCGTGATGATATTTCTTGGATCTGCAGGGCAGGAATGTGTGCAGGGCTGCCCTCTGACTGACAGAGAGCTTCTCTTTCTTGTCATCAGAGTTTCACAGAGCAGGACAAGCTCTGCCTCAGTTGCATTGAATGTCTTGGCCTTTGCAGGTGAGAAGCCAGCAGAATGTTGGCAGGATGGCAAGGGCAGGCCACCCTTCTCTAATGGAAGGAAATGTGAGGTGTCCCAGGAGTGGTTTTGACTCAGTCTTATTGCTATATGACCCCATGTTCTTTCCTTAAACTGCATCCCGAAGATCACCAATGCACTCATTAAGGATTTATTGTTCTATACAGAAACTAGAGACCAACTCAGATTGAGCCTGAAACTTTGCTTACTTTCCTTCTACAAAATTTCCACTGGTTTTGCATTCAGTCCAGGTCCTAGGAACCTCCCTGTAGAATTCAGTGTAAGCTGATCTCACGCCAGTCTACGTGTCATCTCCTTTCTTACCCAAGTGCGTGGTGAGCTTTTTATAGCGCCCTCACTGCAGAGCCTCCTCCTCCAATTCCTCGTTATGCTAAACGAGGAGACTGAAGAGTCACTTTATTTCTCAGCAATCTGCTTTCAGGAAGGGTAGCTTTTCCCTCTTGAATTTGTCTTGACTTCTGAAGTCTGTAAATTTCTGCTGGAACTGGCCCCCAATGATAAGAGTAACCAGGAGATGTGCTTGTAGGAATGTGATGTCATAGGTAAAAATAAGCCTATCTCAGCTTTATTTCCCAGAATGGAAATAGAGGGCTGCTGTTTGTAATTTAGACCGGGGTCATCGTAACTGCTGCGGTCACTGCCACTTCTCCCTTCTCCTTATTGGTGGGAAACTTGGTTTCTGTCACAGTTTTTCCTTTCCTTCTTCCTTTTCTCGGGGGTGGGATTTAAGTGCTAAAGGAGCACAAGAACCATCTCATCTCCACTCTCTGGTAGCGGAAATCTGTGCTATGGTTTTTCTGACTGATCGTAATTGATATTCCCAGGCCAGAGAGCTCATCACTTCACGTGGTGGTCCATTTCTTTTGTAGATGGTTTTAAATTGCTGAAAAGCTTTTCTGTATATTGACTCAAAGTTAGCCTTCTTGTGATTTTTGACCCTTCGGTCTAAGTTGTGTGCTTGCTGATACCATTAATCCTTTTTCTGCATAACAGCCCTTGAAAGTAAGAAAGAGTTATAACATCTCTCAGCTCTGGGTGACTTGATGTTTTTATAGGCTTCTATGTATTTGTCCTTGGAGTCACGGCTAACACGGTCAGATCAGACGATACTTCTTCAAGCTGATATTGAAGTCACTTATATGTCTTCTAATCATTCTGGCACACCGAGCCTGCGGTGTGTTATAGGCTCCTTTGCTCTGGAGAGTGCTTTTGCTCATTTCTCCCCCTACAGGTGGTTTCTTTAGTTCACCATCACCCCCTCCCTGAGACAGGGTTTCTCTGTGTATCAGTGACTGTCTTGGAACTCGCTCTGTAGATCAAGCTGGCCTTGAACTCACAGAGATCCGCCTGCCTCTGCCTCCAGTGCTGGGATTAAAGGTGTGCGCTGCCACCGCCGCCGCCACCACCACCACCACCACTGTCCGGCTTGTATTCTTACACTTTCAGCATTGCTTCTTAGTTCTAATTTTTGTGGTCCTACTCTCACTTCCGATTCCCTGATGTCTCCTGCTTCGGTCACTTTAGATAGCCTCTGTCACCCTGCATCTTTCCTTGACAGACTGATGGTTTCAGTAGGGGGTTTGAATACACCATCGTTTAGCCATGGGCACTTTCCAAAAGGTGTCCTGGCACAGGAGAACACCAGATATGCAGTGACATATCTCCACTTCTCTACAGTACCTGGGCGTGGCCTCAGTGACCTCAGGTGTTAAATACTTCAGTGTGATGTGCAGATGCTATCCCACTGTGGGCAAAAGCCATACTCACTATCAAGGATTCAACTCAGGATGCTGTTGAATCAGAAGGGGAATAAGGCTAGCCTTAAGTCTATGTGAATGATGTAATCATTTAATCAAAAGAGGAAATAAAATTTCTTGACATAATAGGTTCTTTGTGAACCCTCTCAGTTCTGCTCCTTCCTGGGTTACCTTTCAGCTTGAAAAACTGGTGTGAATGTATCTGGGTATTGTTAGTACTGTCCTGTGTGGGGCTAACTCCCAAAGGCTCAGCTGGGAAATGTGAAAATCGATCACCTATGTTGATTGCAATGTTCTCGTTAAGTGTCTGGAGCCTCATAAAGAAGAACAGTTGTATTTAAGGCAAATTCAGTGGAGGGTGGGGCTTGATGAAACGTGACTTGGAAGAATGTTGATATTCAGCCCCTGTATATCATGTAGTCCAGTGTGAGAAGCAAACTTGCGGAGAACTAGAAAAGCTTAATGCACTGTAATAACCAGCTATAAAACAATTCTGGTGTTATCCCATGAAATGGTGTGGGAAAGGTGTGTTTGAAGGTAAAGTTAAATATTGATTTCATTGAACTTTGCCTACTATATTTCAAAAGTGACTTGGATTACAATTTAGTGGAAGGAGTCTTTTTCTTCCTTGTTTTCTGACTTTTCCGCCATAATGACTAAGTGCTAACCATGCCGATTGTACCTTTTCCCAATAAACATTTGAAGTGACAATTCCTAAATATAAGTGGACACCAGGCTCACTCGAAGGTCTTATTATTCAGACTTCCGAATTTGATTCTTGCTTCTGTAAATTGGGGTGGGGTCCAGGAAGACTTTGTAAAAGCACCCTGTTGGATTCTCTTGGATGGATGCAGAAGATCAAGCCCTGAACACCATTGGGATGTGAAGGATAAAGATTTGATGCTTAGCTAATGGGTGCTTTGATTCTTTGATTCTATTGTCAAAGGATCATTTGCTTCGAAGATTTGGTTTCCTGGGACAAGTGTCTCTTCCTTGTTCTCCACCTCCTCTTCTTCAAAGATTTATTTTATTTTTAATTATATTTATATGCATGTGAGTTCAGGTGCCTGTGGAGGCGGGAAGAGAAAACCGGATTATCTGCAGTTGGTGTTAAGGGTGACTCTGGGCTGCCTGACTTGGGTACTGGGAACTGAACTCTGCTCTGCTCTCAAGTGCTGAGTCATCTCTCCAGCCTCATGGTTGTTTCTCTTCTTCAGCTGCATTGAAATATGAAAACAATCAATGAAGTCGGAATTGCCGTGCGGAATGTCTGTAACTTTGTACAAAGTTAGCTCAAACATTATGTGTTATCTTTGGGTACAGAATCCCAAAAACAGTATAAGTAAGGTACATAGCTGTCCTGTTGAACAGTCTTTTTCTTGTCTAAGTTTATCTTTATAACAATTCTGTGTGGCTAGTGTTGCGATTTTCATCTTATTTCTATGTTGCAAAAGTCATTAGTATAAGTAGTATCTTAACCTGTATTATTAGTACTTAAAATTTGGGCAGGATTTATTATGTAAGAGGGACTATGTTTTTCATTCTAAAATTTATTCTCCCTTTGAATTTATATAAGAATAATGTGGCCAGGCAGTGGTGGCGCATGCCTTTAATCCCAGCACTTGGGAGGCAGAGCCAGGAGGATCTTTGTGAGTTCAAGGCCAGCCTGGGCTACCAAGTGAGTTCCAGGAAAGGCACAAAGCTACACAGAGAGACCCTGTTTTGAAAAAACAAAAACAAAATAGCAATAATGTGAAGTGAGCATTATTTTTATTAAAACCATGAGGTTTATTTATTTATTTTTCTTTAGGTTGGCTCTTGATGAGGTTATCCATTCAGTAGATGGCAAAGCCAAAATTTGAGCTAGGCTCGTCAGACACCAGAGTTCATGCTCTTGCTCTGAATAGTGTGAGGGCAGATCGCCTGCACTGATTACAAGCCTCTAATTAGACATGTCTGTCCTAAGGATGGTATTTCTAGGCAGGTTACCAGTACATATTACAACAGGCTCCCAGTATATATTATACGAAGCTATGGTACAGTTGATTGTAGAAATAAAGGAACAGAAAGAAATGTCTGGAAGGATCTTTAGTGTAAAAATTGAAACCAAGTTACAGGAAGTAGAATTATACACTTTTAGAAAACCTGGTAAAAACACATTTCTTGCTTTATAGTTTGGAAACTAGCAAGGTCTAGCACGTTGTGAAATGTCAGCCATTCTTCTTTGAGAAGCCTGCTTGAGCGTTGCTGCGTCATTCATTTATGGGATTGTATTTCCATTACTAATACCAACTGGCATTTGACCTTTCACACTCTGCCCTTGGCTCTGTTGTGTCTGTAGCTTCAGTGTACACTATGGCCTTTGTGTTTTAAATCAGAAGTTGGCCTTCATGAAAAATATTTGTAGTACTGTGTTCATGCTTCCTGCTCATTGATAGAAAAGTCTCATTGATGTGCTTTTCCTGGATGTCTTTTAGAAATTCATGTTTCAAAGTTTTAGTTCTGGTTTTTGGTTGTAATCCAGTAATGATTATCTACACAGATGCAACAGAAGAATGATACTTCTTGCTCTGAATGTTTTCATGTATTTTTTTTCCCCTCTGAAGCCTACCCTCGTCTATGAGTCAAAACAAATAGTTTCTGTTAACGAGGTTTCGTGAAGATTCAGTATAAAGCTAGGTGTGGTGGTGTATACCTGCAATCCCAACCTGAGGAGGCCAAATCAGGAGAATCATGAGTATGAATAAATGACTTGTATTGCTTCGCTCTGTCATCTGTTTTTTCTCTTCCAGAAGGCACTATCAGTTGTCTGAGCTAGTTGAATTCTGGTACCTACCAGCTGCATATTATTAGTATCCCTTTTTCTTCCCATTCTGGGATGTAGTGTCAGAACAGCTGTATCCACTCAGCATACAGCATGACCCTTTCCTTGAATTGATTCTGACTTTCACAGTCCCGTTCCTAATAATGATGGATGAAAGACCTAGGTTAGATCAGTTCAGGTCTATGTTTTCCAAGTGCTTTCCTTGAAGAGAGAATCCCTGAAAAATGTCAGAGTCCTGGTTTTTGATAGAGGCTGCAAGTCCTGGTGAGTCTAGATTTAGCCTGAAAGCAGGTGTCAGGGAAAATGCAGCCGGGATCTTGCAGAGGACCTCTGGAGGGTGTCTTGAGCCATCAGGACAGAACCCTCATAGGAGGGTTTTGTTCAGTGCAAGTATTTATCCACTCTAAAAACATGGATGTGATATGTAGCATTTTCGCCCCCTCCCACTCCTTTCCCACTATGAGTTAGGAAATCCCAGAGTATCTGTTCTCCTTCCTTGACGTCGCCACATGCATGGCCCTGTGCCTCTTGGTGAAATGCAAGCAGTTCCCTGGCTTACAGGGTGGCTGGTGGAATTATAGAGCCCAAGGCCCTGGATGACCTTGGGAATGGGCCTTTTTTTTTTTTTTTTAAACCTCTGGGGATTTCATTGAGCAAAGCAGGTTGTGGAGCCAAGGAGTAAGTCATTAGGTTAGGTAAGAATTGTTTTCTCTCTTTCCAGCAGGTGGATAAGCTACCAAGGAAAACACAAGAAAGGAGATAGTTTATTTAGAGAAAGAAAAGATCTATCAGGGAATAATGTGAAGCCTTTTTTTATTGACGAGAATGAGATCCTGTTGAACTATAGGTTGAAATAGGTTTTACACATGTAGTATTTAAAATAGGATTTGGAGTAGAGGGTTATAACATTGTTCTGTCATGTGAACTATTGGTTATCTGCTGCCCTTGTGCTGTATCTAGTGCCACAGTGTCCCACATGTTCTTATACAAGAACTAAAATATGATGTAAGAGGTTCCTTGACTCTAGGGAGTTTCGTAATATATCAGAGAGGTAGTATGTTCATCTGTCTCAAATTGAGAGCATTTGCAAGCTAATTTACAAAAAGTAGAGGAAAAACCCACTGCGCATTGAGTGTGTAAGTATTGGGTGATAAGAGGAGTTATGCTAAAGATATAGTATAGATAAATATGAATTTTTAACAGGCTAATGAAGAGAAATCTAGATGGTCAGACAGATGTTAATGACATTTCATGTGGGAAGAAAAGTGTGTGCACACACAGGTTTGGATAGTAAGAAAGTCGCATGTTAATGTTTGCCCAAGCCCACTGGGTTGCTAAACAGAGAATTTACTTGCTCTGGGAAAGTTATAATGAATTTGATTATTGATCTGATGCCACAGACACTAGAGAAGAACTTTAAGCTCTTCAGGCCATGCAGTGCACTGAGGATGATAGATATTGATCATTGCTTTAATAGCATGGCCAGGATAGGCTGATCATTGCTTTAATAGCATGGCCAGGATAGGCTGATCATCGCTTTAATAGCATGGCCAGGATAGGCTGGAGTAGTAGTCAGAGGTAGGAGGGAGACTGTGCCGGTTCGTAATGTTCTTACAAAATAATGAGGGTTTAGAGTAGGATGTTGGGAATGTCTGCCAGTCTGGAAAACAGTGAGCTCAATTTCTGACCTGTTGCCTTTGAGATGTCAGAGGTCAGAGCTTAGGTGACCAGCTAGTAATTATAGATAGGATCACAATTTGGGGTTAGAACTGGTTCATATATTTTTGAGGTGCCTGTGTAAGCATAATTTCATGTATGGTGAATGCTGAGGAGAAGTGCCAACAGCCAAGTTTTGAACCTTAGGAGCGGTTGCCAGCCAAGGGGGTGGAGGCAGACAAAAAGAGTAGTCAGCAAATGAGACAAAGAGGCTGCTGAAGAACAGAGAGAGCACCCAGGGAAACCATGCGAGGAGAGAATTTCAACAGTGCTAACTGAAGCATAGAGGTCAAGGGGGCTGAAGGCTCGAGAGCGCTCTACCACCTTTGTCAAGGGAAAGGCCTTTGGAGACTTGGGCAAATTTGTTTCTAGTGAATTCTCAGTGCAAACGTGTATGGGGATTTTCTGGGTATTCTGCATGACCAGGCTATTAATGTTTAATAAATAAATCCCTTCTGTAATTGCTTTATCACATATGACTGGACATCTAGGTCTTCAGTATTCCAAGGGAAATTGTGAGATCACCTCAGGAAGAAACTGGGGTTGGATTTCTCACAGTATGCAAATAAATCAGGTGATTTGGTGTAATATGTGGGAGAGGAGCTGAACTCTCTGGCTTCTTTGGCTCTGTGGAGAATCTTTGGGAAAACATGAACTCCAGGAAGCAGTTGAAAGCCTCCTCATTGACCCTGTTATTTGGTGTAGGCTAAAGGACCAGATCAGTATGTCTGTTGATCTTACAGTGCTACATGTTGAATTGTGGAAAATGGGGAGAGTCAAATTAAAGTTTACCAAAATAAGTAACGTCAATTTATATGCAAATGGAAGCTCCAAATAAAATTTGGTCAAACTTGAATCAAACCTCTAATTTGTATGATCTACAATTAACGTTATGCCAAAAGAACACCAGGCTAGCTGCGTATGTTGAACTGTTAAGTTAAACAGTGAAAATTCAGATTTTTAATAGCAAATAAGGTTCTCTCTTATAACTGAAGGAGAGATGAAATATATGTATCTCCTCCCTTTCTTGTAATTAGTGGTATTTTCAATGATAAAGCCTGAAACTATGACACTTACATGACCTAACAGGTATAATTGGGTAAGTATTTTTGGAAAGCACATGTGATTTCAGATTTATCACATCACAGAAGACTAGTTGAGAAGGAATAAAGGCAAAGATAGGCTTAAGAATGCTACCTAAATCTTATATTTGTGCCTGATGGTGGTTATCCATGGCCAGGGACGGGCTAAGCTAATGAGGCTACTACTTCAATGTTCTCACAGACTTGCCACATCTGCAGCCAAGCCTGAGTTGCCTATATTATTTCTCTGATGCAAAGCCCAATTTTCCATTACTCTGTAAAAGGTACATTAGACACACCAACTTTAGACTTCGTTTGTGTTTGGATTGAATAGGTTTTAAATTTTCATGGTCATCTACTCAAATTGGTACTTGACCACTTAGTTCAAAAGTAGGCTGCTTCTTGAAACTTCTTAGGTGCTGTGGTACAATTAAGTCTCTATATAGCATTTAATCAATACTTTGCAAAAGGTCTAAAATTAACCTCAATATTATTTAATTTTAATCTATCTTAATGAGTAGAAAGGTTCAAGATAATGTACTTATTATATAAACTAAAATTATACAAACTAAGTTATAAATTGATTAGGGCCAATGGGAGAGAAACAAGAGACTTTAAAAGAGTCATGAAAGAACAATGATGTGTGTGTGTGTGTGTGTGTGTGTGTGTGTGTGTGTGTGTGTGAGAGAGAGAGAGAGAGAGAGAGAGAGAGAGAGAGAGAGTTTTTGTTTTTTTTTTTCTACCTGATAGACAACATATAGAACTTACTCACTTAATTCATAGAGACAATGACTTAGAAACAGTCATTCACTTAGGAGAACCACAAGTGTTAGCAACACAAAACCCAGAATGCCCTATAGAGAACTTCGTGTATAACAAATGATGTCTTTAACAAAGTCTTGCTGGACACCAGTCAAGTCCCCTGACATTCACTGAGCAGGCTTCTTAAGTCCAGAGTCCGACAGTGTCACATGAAGAAGGCCTTCTGCAAAGTCAGTTTAATGGTGGGTCTTAAGGGTCAATGAGAGGGTTCAGTGGGGTCACTTCTTCTTCCATCTCAGTGTTTTGAACTTCCTAGACAGACACTGCTGATTGTGTATGCCTGTCACTCAGTCTGAGCACTCTTACTGAAAAGATTCATTTGGTACGCTGCCCTCTCACTGATGGTCAGGAGGAAGGGTAAACCTCCAGAACATCATTGGAAGCTGAGGTAATTGTTACACAATCAACTATTACAGCACATGATAAAGAGATTCCAAGGAACAAAGTGAGGCTCATTATTCATGCAGTGGACGCCAGAGAAATTTAACTTATAAAAGATCCCCAGAAGTAGTTCCCATGCCTAACCTTTCTTAAACCAGAAGTACTATCTTTCTGAAAGAAAGGAAATGGAGCAGTTAGAGAAATAGGTAAAATGAACAGTAATATTTCTTCGCAGTCCAGGGAGAAGCTGGTCTCCTTGGTTTGTAAGGTTCTTTCTGCAAAGCTGATGGGCTGCCGTGGGGAAGATTCTCATTGACAGGTGTGGGATTCAGCTGCGCAGAATTGCCTGTTCATTGTATTTCCTTTGGCATGGGATCCAGGCTATTGGAGACATTGTTACACTCATCACATTAGATCATGGGTTGGTGTTAGTTCATGTTTGGCTGTTCTTTTGAATTGGTTGAGACGTGGCTGGGGGAAAGAATATATGTCTACAACTGGCCCCGAAGGAGAGAAAACATGCTTGAAATGTTTTGATGGTGGTGAGCTGCTTGGTGATACCTCTTTTTCAGTGAGCTGGCAAGTGTGCCTGTTTGAGAGCGTTTCTGAACATGTGATGAACCAAAGGCTGATTGGCTTAATTTAAGAGAGGCGCCTGAAACTGCTGTGAGCCAGATTTTGCCATTAGTTATAGAAAATGCATGTGCCCTTGATTTGAGCATGTAAAGGCAGGGGTTGCCCCTTACTGAACTGGTGGGCTTGCTGCTTTGAAAATAGGTGGCTTTCTTCTGCCAATGAAAGGTAAATAACAAGTAGTACCCAAAATGTTTATAGATATTACATGGAGAATATATTTAATTTAAAATTTGACAGGTTGCCAGTCTTTTTAAAGCCCCTTTGCCTCGTTCAAAAAGTCAGTTTTATTCCACTGAATAAGTTATTTGCAGTTTATTCCTTTCCTGAGTCTACTTGGCTATCTTTCTTTAAATTGAAGCTTTTAGATTTGCAGAAGGAATAAGGCATGCTTGTTCAGATCAGAAGTATTTAGCTGGAGTAGATCAGGGGCAGTGCTTTCAGTGGTCGGAGCAGTGAACAGCGCTCATTTCTGCACAGACTGGAGGGAAAGGACTGAGGCTTAGAAGCATCACTGTAGCGTGAGTGGACTTAGGAGTCACATGCTTAGAGTGTGGAACTGGGAACCACACTTCTCTGCAGCGAGGTGAATGATTTCCTCTCGTTCCTAGGATCCAGGATAGGTCCTGGAGCTGCAAATCCTAGGCATTTGCTCAGGGATCACTGGATTGGCTTGCTGTTTGCTTTTGGGAACACAGGTCATTCTTAAAACCTTCCTGAGAGATTTTTAGGGGGCTCAAGTTGGATTTTCCTAGGAGAAAAGGCAGTCATAAAACTGAATCATTCCTTCCCATAATTCTTCAAAATTGATGAAGCTGTTTGCTGATCCTGCTTGCTTCCCACTCGAGGAAGCTTCCGTGAGGTCACTTATTTTAGGTGGAAGTGTGGTCATCCATCAGAGTCTGTGCAGCCTCCATTCCTGTGGAGTTGAGACCTGTGGTGACTGTTTTCAGGTCTTGGATGTCTCCAGTGTGAAACAAATCTTTAAAATTTTTATTTTGCCCACTTTATTTCTTTATCTCACACAAATAAAATCTAAATGTGTTTTTATTCCCCTAGTTCAAATCATGTTAGGGAAAGCCAGTATAATATAGCATAAATGATGAAGACTGGAAGTCTCTCCTCACCTCTTTCCCTCAATCCCATTGTGGTTACGCCCTGTGCCTTTCTCTGTGGAATTGCCAGTGTACACGTAGAAAGATGTTCATCTGTGTTTTGCAATAAAGATAATTAGAAACTGATATATCTCATACATAATGATCAGTCAACTCTGAACGTGAAAGTCCAATTTTGTTACCTTTTAGAGGCAGACAGAATGTTGGTTGAAGGCAATGCCAGGAAGATGGTGATGTTCTAGTCCTTCAGAATTGTTTTTATTCAGAGTTGTATGCATTCTCTCTTTGGGGGCCAATAATTATGATTGGTCATATTAAATGTCTTAAATATTAAAATGTGATTATGAGAGACCAATTTGAGTTCACGATTTCTGCTGATTATATGTGGTATATCTTTCATATTTTCTTTTTTGAAAAAAGTAATTTTCATATATGTGTTTGGCACTTTTTTAGAGTTGATGATCATAGACAATGCTGCATTATTTCATGTTGGGAACTGGAAAGAAGAAGCATTAAGTCCTTGCGGCTCTACTGTTTTATAGACCCTGGTTTTTCTTACTGATGATAGAGAATAGTGTAGAGAATAAGAAATTATCCTCCTTGGTTTCCTCATCTGATTTTAAAGTATTGCTAGAGGCAAAAATCCCTTAACCATTTACTAGAGATAAAGACAGGTTCTCACAAAAGTATAGGTTGTTTGCAGGACTGAGAAGTGTTGGAACTAAGTCTTGGCACCACTGACTGGCCACAGACAGAGCCAGTAAGCCCAAGTGTCAGCTTAGTTGCACTGAGAGGCAGGAGACATTCTGAGGTTTCCCATGTATTGGGAGGGGGCCCAAGACAAAGAAGGCCTTGTAAAAGCCAGCCAGAGACTTGGCTGTGGGACAGAGTCCTTGAAGTATCAGCATTAACTGTGCCCTGCCCAGGGGCTTGCTGGTACAGCTCTTGTGCTGGCAGCCATCAGGGAAGGACCTTGCTTCTCCTGATGTGTACTCCAAGTTTTTCTGCTTACTGACTGCATTATTATCCTAGAACACTGCTGCTCATATAGTTCCATGTATACCTTCTGGGAAAGGGTATGTCCCACATACGATGTGTTCTTTTAGCATGTGGTTGTCTTTGTAGAAGATTATCACCTGTCCTCACATCTGTATTTTGCATTTTTTTTATATATATATATATACATATATGTATATATATGTATATATATATATATTCACATCTATATGC
This sequence comes from Onychomys torridus, assembly GCF_903995425.1. Lineage (NCBI taxonomy): Eukaryota > Metazoa > Chordata > Mammalia > Rodentia > Cricetidae > Onychomys > Onychomys torridus. The sequence goes on along the minus strand of NC_050452.1, from coordinate 87,710,654 downwards.
ACATGCAAACATATTTTGGCAAAAAAATAATGAGCTGGGATCAACACAAAAATATAAAGAATATAGAAGTATAAAAAATCTAAGTATTTATAATCAGAAGACCTTGGGTCCAGTTCTACTTCTCTTTCTGGTACTGTGACTTGTCTAAGACTGTTTCTGTTTTTTATTCTCTATCATGGTGGGCTTTGTGAACATTGTATGAGGCCACACATCTAAAGGTGTTTTGTGATGTATAAATAACCATGTAAATGTTAATTATTGTCATTGTGGGAAATGTACTCTTTGCTGTGATACACTAGGTGACGTAGTCCCATAGAACGTGTATCAACATGATACGTCCTCTTTTCATCATTAATTGGATATTTGTATAAGAGCTACAACTAAGGAAACTCACAAGTGCTAATTTGATTCTGCAAGTGGCACTGGATGGAGAAAGGAGGCGGCAGTGAGCGGAAATCAAGAAAAGCCTGGGTGTGTATCTGGAGGGAGTGAGTTCGATGCTTCATCGTGTTTTATGATTTATATCAACGCATAAGGACTTGCATATGACAACTCATAACAATTTTGTGTTACTGAATGTACAAATAGGGTCACACTTTTTGAAATAAATTATGTGGGTTTTTGGGTAAAGGTGAAAAGCAGACAGTGTAAGAGAGGAGGGTGAGTATTTGCCATTTTTCAGGAGAGTTTGATACCTTAGAAAATGTTTGTTCTCAGTTGGATGTTAGGGCCAGCTTCATCCTGGAAGTGTCAGTAGGAAATAGCCCAGGCTCCATCATAGACCAGCCTCATCTTCCCTGATTGTGTAGATTAAATTTGTTTATGAGTGGATACTTAGTTTCCATCCATCCAGCATCACAATTCAGTGGCCACTTTCATCTCAGCTTTTGGCTTTAGCTTTGTGTTTGCTTCTTCTTAAATTGGAAATTCCTGCACCTTTTCAAATGTCCTCTGGTATTCAACATGAGGAAACAGTAGCATATTTTATTGTGTGTATTTTCACAGTGTATTTTCGAAGATCGCATGCTTCTAGCAATCCATTAAGTGAGCATCATTCTTTTAATGAGTTGTTGAATTAGCTGATTTAAAGGATTCTCTTTTTGTTCTTTTTTTGCTATCCACAGGGCAAAACGTGGCAGAAGGATGTACGACCTCAGCCAGCTGGCTTTGACCAGCCTCCCTGTTGTCTAGGGCATAGGAAATCAGGCATGGGAGGCAGGTGTTGAGGAAATGAGTAGCACTTAGTGTGAAGTCTGACACAGTCCCAGTTTTGCCTTCTATATTTGGTCCTTGGTGCTTGTGTGTGTCAAAGGTGATATTGCTCAGCACGATGTTGTTATTTTACTTCAGCTTTAAGGTGGAGTAATGGTGGTAACTATGGAAATGTGCAGGAGGTGTAGATAAGAATTGGGGCTGTGTTTGGGGTTTGGCAATAATAATGAGTTTCTCAGCCTTAAAAAAGAAATGTTAACAAATTGAAAAATGTTATATTGTGTGTACGTGTGTCTGTCTAGGTGTGCCTGTCATGGCATGTGTGTGGAGGTCAAAGGACAACTTGCAGGAGTTGGTTCTCTCCTTCCACCATGTGGGTCCTGGGGGTTGAATTCAGGTTGATGCAGCATGCTGCTTTATCTGCTGAGCTATCACCGCCCTGTAAAAGATATACTTAAAAACTTTGGAAACAACCAACTTAAATTGATAAAGCATATTGTATGTAGTGTTAGAAAGATTAGTGTGCTGAGGAGGAGGAGGATTGTTATTTTTAATCTTGGCAGAACCTGGAGAAATCCTTCGAAGTCTCATCCTATTTTCTTGTTCACGATGATGTTTCTGTATTATTTTCTAATGTCTCCCCCAGTTCTAAAATTTGGCAGCTCTGTTTACTGTTTGATTATGATGGTGTTATCTCCCTTGCATTGCTTGTGGAGGAAGCAGATACTCATTAGTGCAGATAACCTTTAAAAAATACAAGGCAGTGGACTTTATTGCAAAGGGAATTGAGGGAAATGAGTCTCTGAGCCTTGAGCCTGGTGGGTTGCCTTACACTCGCTCTCCCTGTGGTGAGCTGTCTGTCTTCTTGACGGGCTGAGTGTTTTGCCAGATCCTGCATTCTGAGGCTCTGAGAGGTGCACACCGGATCTTGAGTGTAGTATAGTAAGTAACTGGGTCTACATGCCCTTGCAGACATTTTGGGCGGCCTGAACAGATGGCTAGAGTGAATATGTGTTACCTAGGGGCCACAGAGGAGAAGACAGTAAGTGTGCCCACTGAGCGTGGCACTTACCAGGTATTCATCATGCAGTGGGATAGGTGGGTGGTCCCTTACCTATTTTGAAACAAGATACACAAATTTTGGTAGTGACCTTGTGAGGTGACTGTTTCTCTGTTGATGTATAACTCAGAGATAACACAAATGTTGGAACTCATTAACTGTATAGGAGAAGAAGAATGCTGTGTTAAGTCCAAAGAGGGTACTTGAAAAAAATAGAAACTCAGATTCCATTCAAGCACAGAGTTGTAGTAAATGGATTTTAGACAGATTGTTTCTTCAAGCTCCATCATGTTTCCTGATGCTTTGCCACTCTTTGTAGTAATCATTTTTTGATGTTTGCAATACATCATATAATAAATGGCGCTTACCATCTGTCATAAAAGAAAAGTATAAAAACTAGACTAGGTCATTCTTTCTTTTTTTCTCTGTAGTAATTTCCACCAGACTTCATTCGCCTCCACTCTCCTTTTTCCTGTGAGTGTTGTAGTGATCTGCAGTCACATAGCTCATGCAGAAGGGGGACATTGCAGATATGAGTCCCAGGATTCAGAAGAAGGGAGGGAGGCAGGGAATGTCAGAGCTGGGGAGGTCAGTTATTCATATCCTGCTTCTCTTGAGTGAAGAAAAGCCAGTTGGTTGTTAACAAAAACTTCAGTCCAAATGGAATTTTCACAGTCATAAGGTTCATGTCATATGGCTGCAGTATATATACCCAGTGTTTGCAGAGTGCTTTTCTTAAAGGCGTTTTGTGTCTTCCAGCCTATTTCCCATGGACTACCTCTTGGAAAATAGCTGTTTTAACATGCCTGAATAAAATGTAGTTTGATGGTCATCCCATTTCATGTTATAAAAATCGTTATATATTAATTTTATTTATTTTTGTGTAAGAGTGTGTGTGTGTGTGTGTGTGTGTGTGTGTGTGTGTGTGTGTACATATGCTTGTGGAGGCCAGAGCACAACTTTTGGGATTCATTTCTCTCCTTCTACCCTGGGTTCTAGGGGTGGAAGAACTCAGGCCATCAGTCCATAGAGCAAACACCCTTACCCTCTGAGCTGTCTTCCTGGATCCCAGTTCACTCCTGTTAATAGGAGATAGTATGTAACAGGCAGCTGTAGTTTCATGTTGTATACCAGGATCAAAATCATAGGATTGTGTGTCGGTTTGAAATCTGACTGTTGGGGGTTGGGGATTTAGCGCAAGGCCCTGGGTTTGGTCCTCAGCTCTGGAAAAAAAAAAAAAGAAATCTGACTTTTTATCAACAGACTCACAGCTAGAACATTCCCGGTAGGGTGTGAAATCTCCACCCCTCCTACCCCTTTGCTCTTTCTTTCATTTGTTTATTTGGTACCTGTAAGAAAAAGTGCATCAGCATGTTCCTGCATTGCATGTGTTCCAGATTTTCTGGAGGGCTCCAGATTCAGTTGTATCAGTGTCTTCTGAGTACTGTTAAGTTGTTGGGTCTATGCTGGGTCTGTTTCTGCATTGTTTAATTCAACCCCATTGACAAATGTATGAGAAATTTGTTGCATTCCAATGACCAAATCTTGCCTTGATTCATAGAGCTGGTGTGCCACGCAACCTGCATTTAAAGTTAGTTCTTCACATCTTTCCTCCAGATGGGGACTCCTTTAAATTAGAAGTTGTGTTATTCAGGGTGCAAAACTCACAGGGTCTGTGTGTGTGTGTGTGTGTGTGTGTGTGTGTGTGTGTGTGTGTGTGCATGGTCATTCCTGTGTATTATGAAAGGTGTGGTGATCGAGGAGCCCCCATTTCCTGCTGAATATAGATTACAGAAGAGATCAGGAAAGTCAGTGGTCTGATTTAGCCTGATCCTAAGGCCCGAGAATCCAAGAGTGGTGGGCTACATGAGATTGATCCAGTCTATGAGAGAAGCAGAGCCAGGCAGTGGTGACACACACCTTTAACTCCAGTATTTGGGAAACACACATGCCTTTAGTCCCAGCACTAGGAAGGCTGACATGGGAGGTGAAATGGCCGAGCAGAGAAAGGCATATAAGGTGTGAGGAGATAAAACTAGAACCCTTTTGGCTAAGGATTCAGGAGCATTCAGCCTGAGGATTCGTGGAGGAGCTGGTGAGTGAGAGGTGGCTTGTTTCCTCTGCTCTTTCAGCATTTACCCCAATGTCTGGCTCTGGGCTTTTACTATAAGACCATTTAGCAATCATGCAACACTGGGAGTCTATATTTTCCTGGAGACCAGCTTTGGTAAGGAGCATAGGTGGTTTTCCAACTCATGAATCTTCTTGCCTGAGTGCTGAGATTAGAGGTGTGTGCCATCCTGCCTTGCCTTAGTGTCTCTACTAATTAAACAGGGATAGTAAGAGTTATCTTAGAGATACGTTAATCCCTAGGTGTTCCCATTCATGGCCATTTCTTAGTTTGATTTGTACTTTAATTATGTGGATATGGATCTTCTTAACTAAGACATAAAATTACAACATAGTTGTCTTTTTTGGTACAGCATTGAAAAGAAATGTTATTATCTATATTGTTGTTAGTAAATGTGTTGAATATCCAACAAACTAACTCAAATACCTATTTGTCAAATATATCTCACATGATAGCACCTTGCTTTCATTTCTCCCTTAATCCTTACTACTGTGCAATTGTCAACCTCTCATCTTGCAGTAGAGAAAACTGAGTCTTGAGGGAGTTAGAGGATTTCCCCCCAAGGCCAAGTAGGAGGAGCTAGAGCTCGGATTCCGGTCGGTAGAGTGAAAAACTAAAACAACACAATGCAACAACAACAAAACAACTAGTTGTCCCCGTCTGAGATTTTGGAGCCAGTGTCCCAAGTCTGTGTCTTAGCAGCTGTGTAACTTTGGGCAAATGACTTGATGATGTTTAGGTTGAGTTACTTCAGAGGATGTTCTTAAGACCGAATTGCAAGAATCTCTGTGGCAGCCACTGCCTGCATGCCTTTGGCATAGTGAATGAGAGAAGAAACAGGAAAATGCAACGTGAACAAAGTGCTATATTTTATAACATATAATGAAATGTTAAATCATGCAGTTTTAGTCACAGAGAATACTAGCAGGATACTTGTTTACATTAGACAGGACTCTGAAGTAGACTGGAGTATCTAACCCATCACCCACCTTTACGTAAACTTATTACACTTTCAGTCTTAGAGCAGGGTATTCTGTCTCTCTCGTGTGTGTGTGTTTGTGTGAAAGTACTGGGCGCTGTGTCTAGCGCACGGCAGGTTCTCCGGAGTGAAGTTGATGAGCGTTTGAAAGCATGCACCATCCCTTCCCCAGTTTTACTGTAGCTTTTCTGTCCCTTCCAGGCCTTACTTCTCAGTCACCGCGGCGAGTAAGGACAGGGGCTCTGATTCAGACTGCCGGGGTTTAGTTGGTGGCTCTGTCACTCACTAGCTGTTTGACCTTATGCAGGTTCCTTAGCTTTTCCATCCATGCCTCAGCTGTAAAGTGGGGATAACAATGGTACTTGGCATTATTAAATGGCAAAAAAAAAAAAAAAAAATGCAGAGAACATGAAATGGAACTTAATATCTCTACTATCCATAACTTATAGATATGAACAATTTTTATTTTTCATTTAGGTACTATTTTGTCCCTAGGCCTTTATCGGTCATGCCGATACTCATTTTTATCTGAAAAAATAGGTTTTTTTTCCCTCCTGTATCTATTCTGCATATCTGTGGCAACAAGGAAGGTGCTTCTTAGAGGTAGCATGTTGCTTACTGTGGTCTACTCTTGGCCCCAGTTAATGCCACAGGAAGCTTTGGCATGCTGCTTGGCAGCTCCTTTAACTTTTGAAGTGACCTCCAGATCTTGACTTCCCTCCCTCCCTCCTTTATTAATAGTTAACAAGCCATTTAATACGTATCAAGGGCAAGCAAGCCTGAAGACTTGAGAAAGCGGCTTGTGAAGTAGCTGTAGACTCTGTCAGTAAACAGTAAATGAGTGGTAATTACTTAAAGTGATTGCATACGTTTCATTAACGTATTTAAGAGAAAAACGTGTGCTTAATTCTATTTTAATTGTTAGGAACTTGTTAGAGAAACGCCACTCTAGGGTTTTCCCATTTAGTTTAGTTTGTGACTTCATCCCCACGAACTAAATTTCCTTTGTGAAAATATTGACTCTCTTTTTCTTTATTTTAAAATTTAATTTTACATATCAGCCACAGATTCCCCTGTCTTCCCTCCTCCAGCCCCCTACCCTCCCCCCAGCCGACCCCCAAAGATACCTCCACAATAGACTACTGGCAATGGTCGAGAGAAAGCCCAAACTAACCTACTTTGGTGATCGGATGGCCAAACACCCTAACTGTCATGTTAGAAAATATTGACTCTTGACCATCTTCCTTTTGAGAGTCAGAAACTTGGAAATCTGCATTTTTATTTATTTCTGGAAAAATCAGATCGTTAGACGGGGCTAGGTAATACTGTAAGTTGTGTTATTTAAATAACTGCTTGCTTTAGATGTTGCCTTCAGGATCTGGAAAATGTCCTCAAAGGTGTTTCAGTCTGTAACTGAGGGTGGGTAGTAGTGAGAGTGGCCGAGGCCATGGGGCTCTGTGCTTTCTGGCTCACTCTCCAGGCTACTCCCAGGAGCAGCATCACCATCGATTGGGATGTAGCAAGAAATGCTAGATTTAGCTTTGCTCCAAGTGCGCTTCACCTGTTTGGGTAGGCGAAGACATCTGTGGAAGCATTCTTATCTGACGTTGTCTGGTACATAGACGTGACGCAGCTCTGGTAGAATTGCAAAAGAATGCTAAGAATGTGTTAGAAGCAGGAGGGCAGATGGGAGAGTGCAGCAAAGCTCTCCAGACCTGTGCAGCTGAGAAAACAAAGATGCTGAGATGCCATGAACAGCCAGTGTGTGAAGGTGCATGCAGTGCTGACCACAGCTTTACAGGTGCATTCGCCATGGAGAGCACCTCTGAGAACCAAGTTCTTCACCGTGTCAAGTGGGGTCCTTTCCTAGAAAAATTTCTAACACATACTTTCCTTAGATTTAATTCATGTTTTCAGCTGGTGCAGAACAATAGGTTTTTATTTTTACCTTTTCATACAGCTGTGTCGTCGTTGTCGTCCTTTGTTCATATCCCTCTGTCACCTTCCTCTATTCCTCCTCTCCACTCTCCAATTCTCTTCCTTCCCCAGCTAGACCCACTTCCGCTTTCAGGTAATGTAGTTCTATATCATGTGTCTGTCCATCCATCATCTGTGTATGTATGTATGCATGCATCATCTATCATCTGTGTATGTATGCATGTATGCATCCATCATTTATCATCTGTGTATGTATGTATGTATCCATCATCTATCATCTGTGTATGTATGTATGTATGCATCCATCATCTATCATCTGTGTGTGTATGTATGTATGTATGTATGCATCCATCATCTATCATCTGTGCATGCATGTATGTATGTATATATGCATCCATCATCTATCATCTGTGTATGTATGTATGTATGTATGTATGCATGCATCCATCTATCATCTGTGTATGTATGTATGTATGCATCCATCATCTATCATCTGTGCATGCATGTATGTATGTATATATGCATCCATAATCTATCATCTGTGTATATATGTATGTATCCATCCATCATCTATCATCTGTGTATGTATGTATGTATCTGTCATTTAATAGTCTATCATCTATTTATCTGTGTAGATAAACTAGATAAGAGAAAACACATGTATCCCCCCCCTCCCTGCTTGAAACCCTCAATACTTCCTTATGTGGTTGTCTGTCTGTCTGTCTATCTATCTTTCTATCTATCTATCTATCTATCATATATCTATATATCACCTAATAATCTATCATCTATTTTTCTGTGTAGATAAACTAGATAAGAGAAAACACATGTAACTCCCCCCTTTCCTGCTTGAAATGCTCAATACTTCCTTATTGGTAGTGCAGGATACATTATAAATGCCCTATCAAAGTATCTAGGGCCATTTACAACTTATCCCAGACACATGCCCATAGTCTCCTTTCCTCTTTTTTTTTTTTTTTTCATGAATTTTTGTGCTCTGGGCTCCAGTGTACCGAAGCCCACACATGTAGCCTTCCCAAGTGCTTTGAGTAAAATAAATCTGGCAACATTATTCTGTTATGGGGCAGTGCATAGGGGATTAGCACATAATGAGAGTTTAGTAAATGCTATTAGATGAATAAATTAAAACACAATTGTAATTAGATTCAGGCATGTAGGGTCTTTCTTGAAACATAAAGTCCTTGATCCCAGAGCATTCTAGTATGTGCAGAGTTTTTTCACATACTAAATACTTATTAAGAATCTGTGAGTCAACCTAGTAGGTCCATAGTCATCTCTTACTCATCCATGGAATTGAAGGGACATCGGATAAGCCAAATGTATTAAATAATAATATGTTTGATTTTCTTGGAATTTATAAAATTATCAAGCCAAACAATGACTATCTTGAGAGACTGGAAATTTGGCTGGCTTTTCTAGGTTCCTCCCTTTCCCACAGAATTCTTTGTTTTTTCCCCACTTTTCTGTGTCCATTAGAATCAAATCTAAGACCCAGGCAAATACCACTGACTTAGGCAGAGCTGACATATCCAAGATTACTCTCCTAATAATTCAAACCTCACCTAGGTTGGGAAGGCAATGAACTATTTTGAACTGGAAAAGTACTTTGGCTTGGGTTGTGTTTCCAAGCAAAGCAGAAAAATAGAAAGGAGATATTGAATAATCACTGCCCTGATTATGACGAGAAACTGAAAGGAATGCGTGAGAGTTAGTCCCACGAATCTGGACTGAGGCGCAGTCATTGTGAGGCCATGGTGTGGACGGACACCAGAGTTGACCTTCTTCAACAGAGGTGGCAGCCTGCCTTTATAGATGTGGCTCCAGCTGCTCCTGGAATGGGACACTTGACAGACTAACCTGAAGAATCCCTTTCATCTGGATATTCAGAAAGACATAATTTTACAATAAAGTAAATGTAGAACTATTTGTTTCATTTGAAACATCCACAAGAGTCTTTAAGTTTCAAGTCAGAGATTTACGGAGATTATTGTGAGATTAGGTGAATGTTTGAGTTATCTGAATATAACATAATACACATAATGGTTTGTACCCTGCCAAATTCAGCGAGTGCGGCATAGATATTTTCAGTTGGAAACATTCATTTAATGAGGAAGCCCCTCTGATGCCTTAGCTTTTAGTCTTCATTATTTAACCAGACAGTGGCATTTCCCCACTTTCTAGGCATGAGGGACAGTTGAGACACCAGTTAGGACCCAGAGCTGCAGAGAAAGAGGCCTTTAGGAACAACTTAAACCAGGAATTGCTGTATTTACCAGTTGGAAGTGGCATTCTGCTAGTAATTCCAAACCATTTAAAAAACAAAAGTTACGGTCATTAAGTTTTGAAGCCGCGAAAGCATGAATCAACATTATGGCCCTGTCTGTATCTCAGTAGGAACTGCTTTCAGCCAACTGCGGCAGCAAAATAAACGCTTGCAGATGTTTTGACAGAATGTCATCTGAGGGCTTCAGTTTGTTAGCTCACTGCCTTACTTTTGAAATGGAGAGGCAGCATTTGAAGTCGACAAGAAAATGTTCTCTCCAACCATTCTGGACTTCAGCAAATAACTCCATTTGCAAGCATTGGTAATGTAGAAGTGCAAAGGTGTTCAACAGGAATGGGATATGTTGTTGAGAGATGTGCCCCTAAACATCCGTTGGACGTGGTTCTACCATAATGGAGATGAAGGAAATGGGTTCTTATAGCAGAATGGTTAGCTAATCACCAGGGTGGCAATGGCCACTTTAAAACACAGACCCCCCCCTTTTTTTTTTTTAAAGTTCTTTAGATGACATAGTAAAATAGTGTCATCTAGAGTGATTCTGTGAATCTCCCCTTTCAGCCTCCCAAGGGCTGGGTGGTATGCATGTGTCTCTACCCTGGCTCAGTAGATCTTGCTCCTATGTTTCTAACTACCCAGTGGGTATTTTCAAAATACCCATTTTTGAAGGTTAGGCATGTGTAACCAACCCTAGAAGTTTAGTATATTACCCAGTATTCCTTGTGGTGAATGTCTTTTCTGTATCCTTTGAAAGTTGATTGATGCATCTGAAGAAAAAGTTACTGCAGATCAGTAACAGTCATTTTCTGCCCAGCTCCGTGTGTGTGTGTGTGTGTGTGTGTGTGTTTCAGTGCATTTTATCATTAAACAGATTTTTAACCCTCAAAGTTAAATCTGACAAGTTTATAGGCTTAGTTATTTGAGCTCTGGAATGAATTTAGACAGCTTCTCAGGCTATTTAAAATCAGAGGAAAGTAAATTAAGGACACTAGAATGGATGGCTTGTTGAAAAGTTAAGGAATAATGGCTCAATTCCAGACAGTGCCAAAAAAGCTTAGCACTCATTAGAAGGCAATTGTAATATGTCCTTGGGTACTTTAAAGAGAGAGAAAAAAGTGTTATTAAGATTTCTAACATGTCTCAGTTTTGAAGAGTTCAAGCTAATGGCAAGATTGACTTTTAAGATGTGAAACATGGGCTTTTGAAGAGTTTTCTGTGTTCATAAACTCATTAGGAATGGAAACGAAAGGATACAGTATGTTACAGGGAGCATCTGAGCTTCATGCCCCACAGAGCTGCATCCCAGAACCTCTGCCTGTGCCTCCAAGTCTTTTGTAAGGGATAAGTGACTCAGGTAGCCTGTGTAACCTCCTTGAATGCACAGGAATACAGAAAGCATGTGTCTGGGAGCGTTCTAAGTATTAATGGAGATAAATTCACAGGTATTATTTACAAACAGTATTTTTGTTAAGTGATATTTCTTAACTAAATATCCCAACCAATGCAAATATCACAGTTTAAACTGGTTGACCAGACGCCCCCAAAAAAAGTCAACTGAAAATGCTCCTCAGTGAACCTGCACCAGTAACTGTCTTTTGGAGAGGCTTGTAAGTAGTGACAAATTGACAAAAGCCTAAAATCTATGAGAGTGGAAAATAGAAGTACAAATTTTATAAGAAAATACTTCAGTGGGTATGCTAACTCGGTCAGTCCACCCTCCTAACAGCGAGTGTACAACAAATTATTGTTTTCAAAGTCAGATTTAGAATAGAGAGAAACTCATGTCTGAAATGAGCTAGGATAGGGCATGGAGGATCTTTCTTCCCTTCCTTCCTTCCTTCCTTCCTTCCTTCCTTCCTTCCTTCCTTCCTTCCTCCCTCCCTCCCTCCCTCCCTTCCTCCCTTCCTTTCTTCCTTCCCTTTTTCTTTCTTTCTTTCTTTTTTTTTTAGATTTACCTTAGAACATAGTGATTTTATAGATAAGTCAAATTGTTGTTATCTATGGTCAGATAGGAAAGGAAGAAGATTTTGAATAGAACTTGTTACCAAGTTTTTTTTTCTTCTACATACCAGTCCTGATTCGCTTCACTCAGTTTTGTGTGTCATTAGTTACTCTTCCTTTTATCGGAATCATGATGTGTGCTTGGCCCTGGAGCTTCCTTCCATTGTTAACCATGTGCGTTATTCCTCACGTAATTTCTCTAAAACACTCAGGGCAGACTTGGTTACATGGCAGTAACTCTTTAGTAAAGTCACTTTAAATGGGTTATTTTTTTTGGCCACAATTGAGAAATCCAATAAAAAAAATTCATCTAGCTGGTAACTAAACACTGCTAGTTAGTACTTAGCATATACCTTTGACTAAGTAACCAGGTAAATATATAGTACAGTTTTTTAAGGATTACTTCTTCCCTTCCACCCAAGCCCAATGATGCCCAGACTCAATTTTGTTTTTGTATTGAAAATCAGTTGTTAGTAATTCTCAAAGGAGAGACCCAAAGTATGGAGCGAATAGTGCATGAGTAGATCATTTAATGAAATATCACAGTCATGTCTTTCTAAGTAGATTTTTTTAAGAGTCAGAAGTGGAAATTCTATAATTTTTTCATTCTTCCTGTTACTAATGACAAAAAGATGTAGAAATTGAGTCAGAGGGAAGAGGTATGATTTCCTCAGGCAGATTTGGAGCCAGGATCTGTTGGATCTAGGTCTTAAATTTCAGATTCCATCCCTCTCCCTGTGGTTACTACTAACTTGGGGTTATTATGTCTCATGATATAAAGGTCTTGTGCCATCATAGGACAGGAAGGCATGTGTAGACAGGAAGAAAGGAAGGGAGGGAGGGAGGGAGGGAGGGAGGGAGAGAGGGAGGGGGGAAGGAAGGAAGGAAGGAAGGAAGGAAGGAAGGAAGGATACTTGAGAACATTATCCTCTCCAGCTGATGAAAGATTTCATTCCCAGGATGTGAGAAGAAGGCACAGCAAATACTTTTTTGATCCTTTGGGGGGACTTTCACCATATTATCAATGAGGTTTGGTTATTGTTAGCTTAATTCGGTGAAGCAACCACTCTCCTCTCCATCCTATACCATAGGAGTCACATTCTTTAGTTCACTTTCATATTAACATAACTACTGAGCATACTTCATGTTTACCTTAACATTAAAGATTTTGTGTTACCTCACTCATCAAGCCAGAGCACCTTTCACTGCCTTGGTAGGAGGTCCTGGGCTGACTGTGGTATTTACTATAAATAATTTATAGCTCTGTAATTTTATTCTCAGCCTGCTTTTTCAGTAGCTCTTTCTTACCCCCACCCATAAAAGGGCAAATTTCAGATGAATGCCCACTTTATAAAGTTCAAAAGTCTTTTTATGAATGTAATTCTTAGAAAGATAAATCCAAGCTTATGCAGATCTTGAAGAACATCGTAAATATATTTATGACAAATATATTTCTAAATAAAACTGATACTTGATGGATCTAAAGAAGGGATTGTCTTAGAAAAAGGCAAACCAAATTTTTGAATGACATTTAATTAATTGGACATCCTTCACCCAATTAAGGAGTAGCCATGCCTACCATATTACCATAAGCTTCAGAAGTCACTAAATATTGTCTCAGCAGGTTCATTCTGAACAGGAAACCATTAATAATCAACCTCTTTTGAAGTAGCATTCATTTACCTCACTCTGAAGAACTGAAGCTACCTCCAGATGACTTGAAATGATGCACACAGGCTTTCCACATGAGAAAGTAAGGGCTGTAGCATGTGATGATTGCAGTGAAGATGTGTTCTGAGGAAGGGGATGACTTTGTACTTTTGTTGACATTACTCTTACATAAATTGCATGTAGCACACATTAATAGGAATTTAAAGTCCCAGCAAGCCCATGTGATCACTCTAATCTATTTTCCATCTGTGTTGTGTAATTTAATGATATGGATAATTTAGAATAAAGTTTATTCCTATAACAAATGAAAATTCTGTACCCTAAAAATGCTTCTAAAATTGTAGCTGATCCCACTTAAGTATCTACTAAAAATAAACCTAGCAAATCTCTATTGAATATTTGAGAAGGTGCTTAATGGAATAGCAGGAGAACTTACATTAGACACATTGCTTTCCTGAGCCGTTTCTTTATTAGTAGAACTCAGGTTTTACAAATGGTCTCTAAATTCTGGTTTGGTTTCTAAATTGGTTGGCAACATGAAGTCTTCTAGGTAAATAAACCAGGTGTCTTAGTGTGTTTTGTGTGATAATAAAACATAATGCCATAGACTGGCTTATTTATAATGGACAGAAATGTATTGACTCTCAGTTGTGGAGGGTGAGAAGACCAGTGTAAGATAGATGCCCATATCTGGTGTTGGCTTTCTTGATAGAAGGGATCTCATAGCAGGAGGAAAAAGAAAGTAAGGCATTAGCATTGGATTTTTGCCATAAAAGTACTGGTGCATTCTTGAGAGCAGAGCCGTTAGGGCCTTAATATTGTCTAAAGGCCATATCTCCCAATATCACTGAAATTGAACATGAGTTTTGGAGGAGGCAGACATTCCAACTATGTTATGAGACAAATTAGCATTATACCGAAGCTCTAGATGAATAAATAGTAGGAAGTGTTGGAGATCCTGTTGTATTTTTTTTTTTTCTGAGAATATAATTAACTTCACAGAAGTTGAAAATCACTGCCACTAATTTTGGACCCTTGCCTCAGAACAGAAATAAGGCAGACAAGAAGAAAAGTTTATTGTAGAATTGTGTTGACATTTCTCTTATTATACCCAGAGTTCTATCAAGATCTGTAGAGCAGTGTCTCTGTGAAGAATATCGCTTTTCTTATAAAGAAAAAGCAGTCATATACATAATTTTTAAAATATTTTTATCTCCATAACCCCCTTTAAATAGATTGTTTATGTATTAAAATATTCACTTACTTTTTATTTTGTGTGTGCATGTGAGTGTGTGTGTGTGTGTGCGCGCGTGCACACACACTTGTATGGAAATCAGAGGATGACTTGTGGGAGACAGTTCTCTCCTTCCACTACGTAGTTTTAGAGGATCAAATTCTGGTTGCCCGTCTTGGTGGCAAGTTCCCTAACCCACTGAACCATCTTGCTGGCACTTACATAGATCATTTTGAACCACATTTCTCAAAGCTTCTATCCATGAATGATGGGTAGGATTTTTTGGCAGCAAGGGTAAGACAGAAGCATAAAGAATCCTTAAGGCTTGGAGCCTTTCTGTGCTCACACATTTTCTAAGAGAGGCTGCAGGAAGGAGGATGTCTTCTTTGTACCCACATATGAAAAGACATCTAATGGCAGCATTAGCAGGGTAGTTGTGACACTATTATTGGAGCTATAAATTTAGCTACTCAGTATAGAAAATAGTTGCATTTGAGCGAGTCTGTAGAGCGTATTTTGGGAATCTTGAATGTTTCCCAGTGTTGATGAGAATCAAGTCTGACTTTAGAAGCCCCAGGGTATATATTGTGCTGATAATTGCTCTGAGTTGAACCTGGAAAAAGTGCTGATGTATTCACTCTCAAGCAGAGGGATTCATCATTTAAACCTTATCACGGACAGTTCTGGCAAAGCAAAAGGAAGCGAACCGTTGAAGGAGGGAATTCAGGGAAAATCTCCACTGTGGCTGAGACGTGTGGAAGGAACTTTGGATCCTTCAGAAGAAATTTGCTGAGTGGCCATATTGTCAACTATTTGAATCACCAAATGGCTCCTGTAATGCTTACAGAGGCCTTCCATTCCAAGCCCATTGCTCTGTGTCCATGGCCTTTTGTAGCTGCTCCATCCGCCAACTTTCAGAACCATGGCCAGTCTTGTATGTTTCAGATCTGGCTATTCCAGTCCCTAGATAGCAGTAAAGGCAAGTGCTGTGGGGTTGTGTTTGTGTTGGCTGTTGAGGAGAATAATTGAGTTATGTAGTCTCAACTACTTTAGGGGAGTGTCTGGTACTAATTTGACATGAATGTTCTCAATTTAGCAATTTAAAACCTAATTGGCTTATTTTCTGTATCAGTATGACATAAATGTTAATAATAGGAGAGTTAGAACTTACACATAAACAAAATGAGTAAAGTAAGAACCATCAATACTTTTATATTGCAGAAGTGATAATTGTTAGCATGTAATTTATATCCTTTGGATATTTTTTTTCTACACATATTATGAATTAGTAATTCCTGTAAGGACACAATACCCTGGGATTATAACTGGGATAAACAAACAACAACAAAAATGAATTTATTGATTCATGAAAGGAAGAGTCTGGATGGGCTGGACCTTTGGGAGAAAGTAATTTGATCTGAATAAAAGACGAGAGGAAGTTACGGACAACAACCAGAAGGAATGATTACCCAGGCATGCAGGGCACTCAGGGCCTCCTAATTTTAACAAGGCAGATAAAGCCCTAGGCCTAGTGCTTAAATATGGATGAATGGGGGTGCTTGTAACAACTCTTCTCTCTTGAGTTCTTGCTTTTTATTTTTATTTTTCTGTAAATTTACCTGACATGTCGTAGGTGTCCAAAGGTGTAACTTAGGAGTGTGGGAGGGACAGATCACATTCTGAGCTCTGTACTGGCCCACTAAATCCCCTTCTGTCAGGTCCATTTAGACTCTCTGGTCCGGCATTTGCTCTCACTTCCTGGTTACTTGGTACCTCATTATTTCGTCCTCAGGAACTTTGGGACTTGACATCCTTGGCAGGGTATTGAGAGTGGCATGTCTGGCTCCATTGTAACTATCTGAAATGTGGTATCCCCATCATGGGGTGTTTGCAGACAGCATTATCTGAGCCTCCTTTTGGAGTCCAAAGGATGCATATGCATGAAGCATCCCTTGGAGACCAAGCAGATAACGAGGAGATGGAGTTTTCATGGTCTGTGATGTACAGCTGGGGCCCGAATCAGTGTCTTCTAAGTAAGACACAGTGTGATAGGGATTCTGAAACCACATTCTTAGGGCTGTTGAGCATCTCCAGATGAATAATCATGTCATGGAATATTAGGATAATGGTCATAATTGACAGCTTTCTGTGAGTGTGAGTTTATTAATACACAAATACCACATATGTTTAAAATGATCTGTTTTTTAATGAATGCTACTGGGTAGTTTCAGTTTATTGGGTAATTCACAATAGAAAAAGTAACCATCCAATCTCCCTATGTAGCCTGCTAGTATATAGATAGTAATTTTTCTTTTAGATTGGCTGAGGTACAGTAGGTTAATGAATAGATTACCCCCAAACTTGGATTCCATAAAATATTATTCAATTTATTTATTTGATGATGCATCTTATTTATGGATTGCAGAGTAACTGACTTCGGATATGACTTGATCCAAGTGTTCCCGTGATGACTTCAGGAAGCTGCCTCTACTTGGTTCTGTATTGCCTCATGTTTGATTTATTCTCAAGAAGCCTCCTTTTCGATGGATGTAGGATGATTGTCTGTACGTCATAGCATTTAATGCTGTCTAGTCTCTCAGCTGAAAGGGAAGCTGTATTCCCTGAGAGTGTCAGCAAAAGGCTGGCACTAGATTACCCCAGCTTACTTGTATTAGGTAAAATCGCCACTCAAGAACAACAGGGGCACCCGGAGTTTTTTTTTTTTGAGCTGAGGATCGAACCCAGGGCCTTGCATTTGCTAGGCAAGTGCTCTACCACTGAGCTAAATCCCCACTCCCCACCCCCGAGTTTTGATATGTTCATTGCACAGACCTGGACCGTAGGAAAATATGTCCAAACCAATGGAAGAACTTAGAAGTGCAAATCCGACTTTTCCAAAGGAAATTGGAGTATTGTTTTCAGAAGAAGTTCAAGGTGCTGAGTGGGCCGGACTAATAGCGACTGACATTGGTGTGTTTTAACCATTTGTAGATTTAGAAAACTTGGTTGATTTAATTATTTCTTAGAAATGTGGTGATGAAATTTGAGGAATATATATGTATAGAGATATATACGTGGATGTATGTATATTATGCCATGCTTTCATGTTTGCAGGTAATGAAAAGGTAGATTAAGGGGAAGGGGAGATGTGTGTATATTGTACATACATCTACCTATCATATCTACCACCCACCTCTATATAAATGTATTTTTAGAGTTTTGTAATGGCTTGGCAATTAAAGGGCTTATGGAAGGTTTAATGACTGTCATATCTACCTTGAAATTTTGATCCAAGAATGAGGAACAAAAAAATGAATATTTACTCCTAGAACTCTGAAGGCTCAGGGGGAGGATCGTCAATTAAAGGCCGCTTAGGCACACAGGGAGACCCTATTTCAAAACAAACAAACCAGCTAACAACAAAAATGAATTTTCAAATAGTAATTGTGTAAACCAGTTGATAATAGCACACTGATAATGTAAATAAGGTTATTTTTTTTTCATCCTGTGGTCTGAGAGCTAAGATTTCATTAGATTATGGACTTTGCTCAAGAGAAAGGGTGAGCTGCCGAAGTCCTCATTTAACCCACAGAAGGGAATTTGTATGGAGCCCTGCCCTTCTCAGAATGAATTGCTCATTATGACCATTATTCCTATTAGAAACAGTTTTTTTTGGTAGCCCTCAGGGTGGCCACAGTGGGATGCTTCCCAGACTGAGAATAAAGGGCACATTCACAAATTGTTTTGGATGGATAATGAACCAAATGTTCAATTAACTTACTTTAGGACTGTTTCATATGCCAGGGTAATTTCTGTGTCTTCTGAAATCTAATCCATTGCTGTCTGTACTGCTCATATGGCACTCTGACCATGTTTTTCTTTTGATTACTCTCTTTTTAAAACCACGAGTGTGGTGGCTAAGAAGTGGGCATGGAATAGCACCGGGTGGGAGGATGAGGTCATATCATTGGCTCGTGTGATCTTTGTAAAGTCCTTTATCATCTTAAAACTGTTTTCCTGTGTATGATACAGGTTTATGTAAAATGACTGATGTAATAATGCAATAATTGACATAGTATAACTGTTAGGTAGTCATGCCTGGCGTAAACATATTAGTTATTGCACATTATGTTATAATGTTTTTGAATTATTTATTTTTTGTGTATATGAATAATACTTTGCCTAATAGCCAGTGAGGCAAGAAGAGTCTATTGGAACTTTGGGGACTGGAATCACAGAGAGTTGTGAGCTGCTATTTGGTTATTGGGAACTGAACCCAGGTCCTCTGTAAGAGCAGGTAGTACTCCTAACCACTGAGCCATCTCTCCAACCCCACCTGGTGCGTTTTTACTGGTAACATTTCTCTGTCATGCATTATCTTCTCATTGGTGAATCCCAAGGACAGAGACATTTATTATAAAATACTTCATAATCTTTTAATAAGTATTACAGCTTATGACATATTTTGGATGATAACAAATATGATTATGCCTTTATAGCCACGGATTCTGTGACAGGACTTAACTTCCTTGTATTGAAATGATGATGTCTGTGATAGTTGTATCTGATTAAACATGTGCAGACCTTTTTCTTATTCTATAAATAACACAGTGCAACAACTATTTGCATGGAATTTTCATTGTATTAGATATTGCAAATAGTTGAGGTATGAAGAAAAGCACTGGAGAGGAAGATGAGTGTGGGTCCATACAAGTGCAATGCCACTTTATGAATGGGACTTGAGCACAGGTGGATTTGAGTATCTGGGAAGTGGAGAGCCTGAAACTAGTTTTCCTCTGAATCCTAAAGGGTGATTGATTGTGTTTATGTTACCAAAGTGGTGGTACATTATTTCTGGGTCCCATTTTCCGTTTTGCTATGTCACATCATTTTCCAGGAAGCACTTGATTCAATAAAACACAGAGAAGCCATACACAATTATTTCTTCTGAGGAACTGGGTCAGGTCATATACTGTTTATGGTTTCATTTGTCCATTGTCTTAGGAATTTCTCCTTCTATTCCTTCTTGTATAACTTGACTGTTCCCAAGGTAGGCTTCAACATCTGTTTGGGTGAGGGATGAGCTGGGAGGATTTGCTTAGTTGAGGTGTGCAAAGGCCAAATGCAGCAAGGTTGAAACCATGGAAGAGATGGTGTGTACATACTATAATGGAGACATACACATTGGTATGCTTTGTCTGGGGACAGGGGTGCTTCCAGTAGAGGAAAACTACTTTTTTTATGGTGTATTTTGTTTTATTTGGGGCTTATTCAACATTGAATGGCTGCTATGTTTTCATGTTTGCAGGTAATAAAAAAGTGGACTAAGGGGAAGGGGAGATTAAATCTACTCTCCAAAACTTAGATAACTTCTTTTAAAATAGAAAGTTCACTTTGCAAATGGTTATATTTTTGTGCACTTGGAGGATGTCAAGCTCTAGTCAGCCATATCTAATTTATTAATTCAATGTAGAAAGTAACAACTGTGTGCACAGTTCTGTGATGATCTCTGAGGGGGGCATATAAACACAGCCTGCCATCCAGGAGGAGGGTAGACTGGCTGAGAAGTCACCTCTACAAAGCTAGGCAACACAGGGCAGGTTGTGTGCTTGTTCAAAAGAAGGACCATGGGCACTTGTTACTGCTGCTACTGGGGCTAGGATAAAGGAGAGTTCCTTTTTTCTGAGAATGGCTAGTATGAGTTATTGGAAAAGTAAATTCTTCTCTATTTATTTTCTAAAATAATACTATATTTTTATTTTAGAAATTATCTTACAAAGTGACAGGTTTCCATCACAGCTATGCCATTTTGGTGGGATATCTTCATTTAAAAATTATTTATTTTTTTAACTTTTATAACATTTTCTTTCTAATAATAATTTTTCTCAATATTTGAGAATTATTTCATAAATATATCCAATGAAACATGATCATATTCACCCCTCATTTGTCCCCTTCAGCTTCTCCTGACTTCTCCCAACATGGCACCCTCCCAACTTAATAGCTTTTCTTTCTTTTTATAGAATCCACTAAGTCCCATTAGCACTGTCCATGTGTGTTTGGGTAGGGGCCCTCCACTGGTGCATCTGCTAGTGAATATGAAATCTGCCTAGGAGAGAAGTCTGCCAGTGGTATGCATTCAAAACAGAATGATTTTCTCTCTCTCTGACTGGCTGTCAACTGCCAATAACTCCTCAGTAGGAGGTGGGTCCCCTGCTGATGCTGGAATCTCGGCTGGGTTGGTCTTGTTCAGGACACCAAGGCCAGTGGGAGTTCTTGAGTGTAATGGCAAATCCAGAAGTTTACATTCCACAGAACTCCTCCTCATTATGTGACAATTACTCATTTTTTATTTTTATAAGTTGTATTTGAATGCAACCCTTGAAATAAATAAAAAAATTTACACACCAACATTATCCAGACCCGAAGTCTCTTACCTATGCAAAGTCTGTCTGTACTACACAACTTAGTGATCTTATATACAGTCAGAATTGGCATTTGAATTCCTGGATCCTTTTTGCCTCTTCTTCAAGTTTTCTGAGTCATGATGATGGTGATGGTGGTGTTGGTGGTTCAGGTAATGTTTATGTTGGTGGTGTTGGTTGTGGTATTGGTGGTGGTGGTGGTGGTGATGGTAGTGGTGGAGGTGGTAGTGATGGTAGTGTTGGTGATGATGGTGATGGTGGTGATGTTGTTGTTGGTGATAGTAATGGTGGTGATGGTGATGGTGGTGCTGGTGTGTTGAGAAGAATGGTCATTTAGGGATGAGCACTCAATCTCTTCCTCTCAGAATTTTGACTAGTTCTGCATCTCATCACTGACTACTGCTCACTGCAAAGAAGAAGCTTCTCTGATCCAGTTGAGAGTAGCCCATGCTTATTGTGTAAGCATAAATAAAAATAATAAATAAGCAGACAACTTAACAAGATGTCCATTTAGCCAAATAAGAATACCTCCTCAGCCAGGCTTTTGACCATGATTATAGTATCATGCATGAAATTTCCTCCTCTGGAGCAGGCCTCAAATCCAGTCAGCATCCAGTCACCACATAATAAAGTTAGAACTCTTAACTGGAAAACTAAGAGAGGAAAGTGCACACTGACTGCCCAGATGAACTCTAAGGTGACCTTCAGGCTCATCGGCAATGGATGTGCTGATAAGCAGGTGATGCCTGTCATGGGTACCAATGGTGTGGGGGACATTCCTGCCATGTATTTGTGTGCCCTCTGGTCACAGAGAGCTTGGGAGCACATGTCTCCCACTAACACTGATAGACAGCTTGTCATTCTGCATGTAGGCTCTGGTCAGATGTAAACAGAGTGATGTAGGAACCGCTGGGAAATTCTGCAGTTGTTCAGGAGGCCAACGTGTGTTCTGACCCAAAGACAGAATTAGCGGAAAATTGACACTGAGAAGAAGCATCAATTTTACTTCTCCAGGACGAGCCACCGAGCTGCTTGTTAGTTTTTCTTCCCTCCTCCCTGGGAACCTCTGTTTGCTCTTCACATTCTCTTTGATGATGACGTTATTTTAGTTATTATTTAGGATCACAATTCCTTTGGATGGAATACAGAACAGTGTTCTGACATACCTTCTGCCTGGGTCCAACAGGATGAAAGGGTTTATTATTCCCCCTGTGCCCATTTTTGATAAGGCAGGTCCACTTTGTGTTCCAGTCCTGAAGTTTCTTGATTCACTGAAACAAACCGTGCATACCTTTGGCAGCTTTCTTTGCTGCTTTATGTATTTACAACTTGCCATGGCTCTCAAAGGCATATCAATATGGTAGTTTTGTTTTTGTTTTTACTGGTAGCATTGGCAAGTGTCAGGACTAACTTTGGCTCTATAATCATCACCCTCATCCCATGTTGCAAAGTGAGGAATTTGAAAAACAGAGAGATTAGTAAACATGCCTCAGGTCCCAGAGCTAAGAAGGATGAGAAGCAAACACATGTAGTCTGGGTCCAGAGTCTGGACTCGTATTTCAGTGTGTTGCTGTTTCTTGCTCTTATTCCTTATCCCAACATGCTAATTTATGACACAGAATTTTAGTATTTTGCCCCCCAAAGGCTTATTATTCTGGTTGTTCCCAGCTCTGTATTTAACAAATAAGTTCACCTAGTCATGGCACCTAGAGACTAATGTGGGGGTATGTGACACTGTTCCTGACGTTCTACTGAGGCCTCCGTGAGATGCTGGCTAGAAGAAATTGGTGTTTGCCTACACTGGTAATGCCTGACCAGAGAGTCATGTTCTGAGGACAAGTGCCATACAGGAATGTGACCCTAAGTGTAGTAGACTGTTATCTACACTAAAACCAAGCCAAACCAAACCAAAACAAAAGCCCCATTTATTATTCTGTGCTAGAAGTGAGGACAAACCTACCTCCCATCTCTAGGAAGGTACAAAAAGTTAATCAGTTATCTAAATCTAGACTTCCCCTTCCTAAATGCTCCTTCTGCCTTTGTTATTTTGTTTGTTGTTTGTTTGTTTTTGAGATCTTGTCAAAAAACCATCTTATGTAGCTCTGGCTGTCCTGTAAATTACTCTGTAGATGAGGCTGTCTTTGAACTCACAGAGATCCACCTGCTTCTGCCTCCTGAGTACTGGCATTAAAGGCATGGGCCACCACTCTTGGCTGCCTTTGGAATTGTTGATGTTGATTGATAGTAACAGGTTTTGATCGCCAGTTCTAGAAGCAGCATGCTGATTAAGGTGGCTAAACGTTTGGTAGTATGAACATCCTGGTCCTCAGGAGTACTGTTCACATTCCAAGTTCTGCCCATCATTTCATGCTTACTGTGCCTTCTTGATATATACCTCCTTCAATTTTGTGATTAGAAAGGCATCATAAATATTTTACACAAAAGTTAAGACATTTTATACACACACACACACACACACACACACACACACATTTCTTCTTGAGACATTGAGAAAATTCAAAGCCATTTTATTCTAATTGTAGAAGTAAAACAAAGGCATTGTACTCTGTCTCAATATGCATTCAATTGCCTTAATTTAATTTTCTGCAGACACTTACACTCAGCAAATATTTTTTTCTTGGTTCATGTGTGAACTTATTGATTTACTTAACAAATTAATCAGTTGCTTAGCTGATGTCTATTTCCTCTATGTGCATGATGGGAACAGGGTTCTTTCTGTCAGAGTTCTGTTTAATATGTAGAGCCTGAAGCTAGACCCTCTTAGAGAGCCGGCCGGCAGTGCTCCGTGAACATTGGCCCAATTAATGCAGGAATAGTAATAGATACTTCATGCTTTAGAAAAAAAGTAAATGGAAGAAAACAAGTGCTAGGCATAACCCCTGTAACATTTAGCATATACTTGTTAAGTGTAAATATGCCTGTAGATAGATGTGGTGCTTGTACAATGGCCCAGTGTTGCACACCTGAACACAATGACCAGACAAGCTGGAATGAGCCCAGAGCACCCTCAGCATCTATGGGAAAGGCTATTTTCCCTTAAAACATTTTCAAATCATTAAGATCTCTTAATTTTGGCTCTAAAGGTACTGGAAAATTGGAGGGGGAAACTTTAATATTTATTTAGTCTGTAATAATTTAAAACATTAGAAGCATCAAGAATGTAGTGGGTTGTTCCTTCATAACATCTTACTAGGTTAGTGAATAATGCTTGTCTTCTCACAGTGGTGTATCTCATGGGACATCAAATCTGTTCTTTTCTCTTGCCTTCCTCAACTGATTCTCCATCTTTTCTTTTCTTTTTTCAAGACGGGTTCTCCATGTAGCCTTGGCTGTTCTAGCACTCTCTCTGTATACCAGGCTGGCGTGGAACTCAGAAATCTGCCTGCCTTTGCCTCACGAGTGCTTGGATTAAAGGCGTGTGCCACCATTGTCCAGCTCTGCTTCTCCATCCTATCTTATATTTTTAGACTTGGTGTCTCACCAAACCTTTCTGTTTTGTGTAGATGGGTTAGTCAGCAACCCCTGCCCCCAATATTTGCCCATCTTCACATACCAGCACTGAAGGTACTGATGTGTACTACCACTCCCAGCTTTTTATATGGGTGTTGGAACTCAGTTCCTCATGCTTATGCAGCAAGAACTTGATGTAACTTGAATTTCTGAAGGTCTTTTAATAAAATACCCAGAGCCAGATATTGGGGTAAATACCAAAAGATCAGGGAGACAAAGGAACAAGCCACTGTCACATCTCACCTTGCCAGTTCCACGAATCCTCTGACTGAATGTCTCTGAGTTCTCAGCCGAAAGGGGTTCTCAGCCTAAAGGCTTCAGCCCTAAGACCCTAGCCAAAAGGCCTCTAGTTCCTGTCTCCTCATGCCTTATTTAATATACTTTTCTCTGCCCAGCCATTAAAGGCATTTGTGCTTCCCAAGTACTGGGATTAAGGTGTGTGCCACCACTGCCTGGCTGTTTCTCTCCTAGACTCAATCAATCTCATGTAGTCCAGGGTGACTTTGAACTCACAGAGATCCAGATGGATCTCTGCCTCCTGAGTGCTAAGATTAAAGTGTGTGCTATCACTGCCTGATATTTATGTTTAATCTAGTGGCTTGTTTTGTTCTCTGATCTTCAGGCAGATTTATTAGGGTACACAATATATCACTACAACTTGAGCCCTTGAACTATCTCTCCAGCCTCACTTTTTCCCCCCTAATGCAGAGGAATTGAAATGTAGATTGTGAGCATGCTAAGCAAGAAGTCTGTACTGGAGTCACATCTCCAGCCCCTGCTACAATATAGTTTATGTCTACATGGTACTTTGTTGTATATTTGTATCATGCTTTATTTAACCCATCCTCTTTTCTTGATATTTAGGATTTAAATTTTTCTCAATTATGAACAATGCAATCAATTTTATATTAAAACGTTTGAAATAACTTATGTTTTTAAATGAGTAATTTTAGCAAAGAACTTTTGGTTTATAAAAATATACTTTCAAAACATTTTCAAATACTTGCAAATTTTCCTTTAGAAAATATATTGTGCATGGTTCTACCAGCATGAAATTCTGGTGATGTGATTGTGTGACTCCTAAATACTGGCCAGTGTCATTCTTTTTCCATCGTTTCCATTTTAATGGATAAAGCATGTATTTTATTTAATAATTAGCTTTTGTTACTGAATTGACTATTTGTAAATTTGTTTGTAGTAATTATATTTTGGTTGGAGCTATTGTAGCCTATCCCTCATTTCTATAGGTTTCAGACAGTAAGGACTTACATGTTTTCCTAGGCTGTTTGACATGTGCATTTCTGCAGATAGACACACACACACACACACACACACACACACACACACACACACGCGCTCATCTGTGTATACTATATATCAGGTTTGCTTTTACATGGATTTGCCCTTCTTGGTTTTACTCAGGCCTGTGGAAGTATATATGAGCCTTAGTTTTGTAATGTGACCTCCAAGTGCTCCTCTTTCTTTCTCTTTTAAGAGAATAACCCACAATCTGGGTGAAATTCTAGTTAATTTTTCATTACATGAATTCAGGAGACAGGGTCAAAAGGAGCTAGTAGGCCATTCAATTATGTGCCTAAGTGTGTTGGAAAATGTTCTTCTTCTTTTTTTTTTCCTCCCTCAGGTGTACAATATTTTACTTGGGCTTGTTTTTCAAGTGCATTGAAGTGTGACTAAACATTTTTAGATACTGCCATTTTGTAAAGCAGAGATCCCATCTTGTTAAATATTCCTTCATCAACTTTGCAGTTACCCAGTCACAGGCAGCGAGGGACCTGCGAGGGCAGAGGGAGGGCAGGTGGTTGGCCTGAGGGACCTCAGGATTGGGGTGCTTGGTTGTCCCTCCCACTGCTACTGGAAGAAGTGATTGGTGCAAGATGATTTCTGTCTCATAATTTTGGATAGGTCATAAGTGAAGAGGAGGGGAAGTCATGAGGTTGGACCTCAGCTCATCTGAGGGCTCAAGGTTCTTTCTCATAAACCACACAAGACTAGACAGCTGAAACGGGTAGAGAACTGAGATACAGTTTGGCTCACAGGAATAGGGAGAGGCTTTGATTTCTCTCTGGCTTTAAGTTGAAGATAAAGGATGTCCACTGACATTGTGGAAGGGAAGCCCAATAATCTTGGGGAGAGAGGAAGAGCTCGAAGCTCCACTTTCCTGAGGGTCTTCCAGCCAATGTTTAACCACAGTATTTTCACTTCTGCAGTCTCCCCTGCCGCAGAACGCATCCGATTCATCTTGGGAGAGGAAGATGACAGCCCAGCGCCTCCTCAGCTCTTCACTGAACTCGATGAGCTGCTGGCTGTGGATGGACAGGAGATGGAATGGAAGGAGACAGCGAGGTGAGCCATGGCTGGCAGAAGGCAGGGCTGGCCTGGGGAAGCAAGTGCAGGGCAAGTGGATGATCCTTGAGCTGCTTTCTCCAGCCTCAGCATCTGGTGGCTGAGGGGTGTGATGTTGGGTTAAGAAGTGGATAATTCTATTCCTTCTGTCCTTGTACATTAATGAGGATGCTCTTATTCACCGCTGGAGCATATTTTATTAACCAGGGCTGTAGGAATTGACTTTTGTTGATAAAGAAGGCAATCTCAATTTATAGGCTATTTAATGGTAAAATATAAGGGTGCTAATAAACTCTAGCACCCAAAGGCTGTGGCCAACAAACACTCTACATGCAAATGCATCTTGTGTGATCTTCTGTGACAATGCGTGTTTCCAGATAGAAAGGGTACTGGGGAGACAATTGTGGTTCTAAAGTATAATTTCAAGTAAAGGCCCTGTTATCTTCTAAATATTCAGCCAAAAGCAAGTAGAAAGTTCATCTGAATTTGGAAGTTCAATATCTCAGTTTAATTCTATACTCTGTCCCATTAGGGACATGACCCTGTTTCTTAATAGAGTGAATAAGAGCACTTAGTACATATGATATGTATGTAGACATATAAAATATACACTATATAGATATAATATGTGACATGCATAATCATATCATGAATATTTGTGTAGAGATGATTTGTAAATTGTTCAACACTTTGCACGTTTCTTGGATTTTAGGAGTCATGTCAGAGATTTTCTTTCATGGAGACTTAGCTACATATTCCAGACTAAATCAGTCTGCACCCCAAGGATGCACTTCGAGTCTATAAAGCATCCTCCAAAAGGGGGATGCTGGAGCAAAGGCTCTTTCCCAATAGCCATTTGTTCTTTCTTTCTTTATGGAGTGAGGCTCACACTCTTGACGGTTGAGAACTCTTAGTCTACTGTTGGCTTTGCTGTTCATTAGTCAGCCCAGCACAGTTTGGTAGTCTTCCTGAGCCTCAGTTTCCTAGTCTGCTAAGAGAGGGTCTTGCCGCATGCCCTCTCCTCTAGCATCGCACTTATTTCCTTGCTCTAAAATTTCTTTCCTAACGTGTATGTTGGTTTAGTCAGCAGTGCCTCTAATGGCTCCTGTGATGCTTTGTTATCTGTTGAAATATTTGTTGTTAGTTATCATTGACAAGAACACAGGGATGGTTTTGTTTTTTTGTTTCTTGTCAAACATTGGCTACCCATTAATTTACATGACCTCTGGTCTCAGCAAAGTTAAGAAATGACATTTCACCGTGTAGACAACTCGGTGTTGAATGAAATGGTTACGATATTTCCATTTTTGATTTATTTTGGTCCAGGGAGGATGTCAGATGTAATTCTGTAGCCCAGGCTGGCCTTGAACTCATGGTGATTCTCCTGCTTCAGTTTATTCAGTACTGAGATTACAGGATTGAGTTACGATGCTTGGTCATATGGGATTCTAAAGACCAAGATGGCCTTACTTTCTTTACTATCTTTAAAGTATGTTTTAGGCAAGCCATGTTCCATTTTGGTAATGTAATCCTAGAGAAACTATACTTCTGTAGAGGAAGGGTGTCCAGGAGAAAACTTTGGATAATTTCTACTATTTAGGAATCATTACGATTATTTCTAATTGCATTTCTGATATCACTTTCCTTATTACATGAATTCATTCACAATCATAGATCACCCTGTCCTTCTTACTGCAGTATTCCCACAGCCTTGAAATGCTTGCTTTGCTCATCAATATGTGTTGAATATTTGACTAGTGGAGAACCAATTGCTCTAAAAATACCTTTTATTTATTTATTTATTCATTCATTCATTCATTTATTTATTTATTTATTTATTTATTTATATTTTTAGTTAACATACAAATTAAGAGTGTTCATTATGACATTTCCATACTTGTATATAGTTGCATTTTAATAGAAAATAAGTGTTTTGAACATAATAGCTATCATCTCTTTCTGCTGTGGTCTAACCGACTAAAGGGACCCAGCACATCAATGCTAAAGCTCAGGAGAGGTCCTGTGTTTCACATTTCAAGCTGTTTCGTCAATATGCTGATGGCACCTGCATTTATATCTCTAGACTTCCTTCCTTATTTAATTGGCATTGAGTAATTGGAGGGAAATTAGCAGTCATATCATTAATACATTGAGACCTGCTCCTCCTACAGATTTCTCCATCTCAATACATAACTTCATTCTCTTGGCTGCTTCAGCCAGAACACCAGGGTCTTCTTTGTCTCCTACCTTACTTACACTTGCTTTCTGATCAATTGGCAATTTTGATTTCACCCTCTGAAATACTCTCAGGTATTTTAGCATCTCACCACATTTCCTGTTCAGTACTGTTTCAGGCCTATTTCTGGCTCTGCAAAAATCCTTCAGTTAGTTGGTCTTCTTATACATGCCTTTATTTTGTTTATAAACTAACTACCCTGTGTTGCTCAAATAGCCCCATCTCTTTCCCTCTAGTTCAGCCTATCGGAGCCCCGATGGCCAACTGTACTTCTCTCTGAGGGACTCTGGACTTACCACCTCTTTGTACTCAGCTCTCTACCTGACTCGCTTGCTTACCTCCTTTGGGTTGTTACTCATGTATTGCCTGACTTTTGAGTTGAAACGCCTATCCCAGGTCCTCTATTATATTTTTGAACTTTGTGCTTCTTAATATTTAGCATATTATCTACCTTGTTATTTTGTCTTCCTGATAGAGCTAAATCTCTGAGAGGGCAGTGATCCTTATGCCTAGAAATATCTGCTGCCTAGCCATACTCAAGTATCAGGGTGTGACAGAGTAAATGTGTAGAGAAATGAAATCTTGATTCTCAGTGTGCTGTCCCATCTGAATTCTGTGGAGAGGTTTGGCAGTGATTATGCTTCTGGGGATATTTAGATGGCCAGTAATCTACTTCTTGTGACATACACTGCGTCAGAATGCTTTTGTAGTGATGTTTGACTTCCATTTGTGATGTGCATTTTCCAGCCACAAAAAAATTTCCAAACCCCTATTAAAAGGCCTCAGACCTCCCAGATGAATAAAATTTAAGTGCCTAGAAGAGAGTCATTTCATATGTGATGATGTGGCATGAATTTTTTTTTCTGGCTAACAAATATGTTTGACACTTTTTTTCTTTCCTCTGAAAATTCCAGTTGATAGAGATTTTGTTTGGGCTGTGTGTGGTAGGGTGCTGGGAACCCAGTGTCTCACACATGTTAAACAAGGGCCTCACTGCTGAGTTACCTGCACCCCACCAAGCACTGATGGCTGGCAGACAGTTTTATTTCAAAGAGTGCTCACTCTCCAGACTTTTCAAACTCGATGTAGTTTCTGGTGTGGGCCACAGAACAGATGTCTTTTTCCCTCTTTAAGGGTTTGTACTTTTCAGTTGGCTAATGGTTTTATTTAACTAAGAGTATTCTGTGGCAAGTTTTGGCATGATTATGATTTGAGTCACTTTAGGAATTTTAGGTTGGTTCTATTCCTCAAATAATGACAGTTGTTTTTTTTTCAGTAATAGAAAAGATGGCCTTTTTGAGTCTGAGAGATTAGAGTAGTTATTAACAGCAAGAGAAGCCTTTACTAATGTGGGATTTAAAGTGGCAGCCAGCTCCGTTGTCTTCCTCCCCCCTCCCCCCATTTTGTCTTTTCCTAGAAGGGAGGTAGAACTTTGAAATTTCCAGTGACTTTTTCAAAATAGCATACAAGCTGAAGGGTGTGCAAAGGGAATACTTCTCATCCTTGAAAAGTATGTTTGACGGATGGAGATACAGTGTTAGTCTTAAAAGTCTTCTTTCAGAATGTGTGGTCATTAGAAAAAAGTAACATTCAGTACGACTGCAGCAATTAAGATGGAATCACTTGAAATGGTGAGGAAGCCTGTACCCCTTCTTAAAAATCCGTCAAAGTATACTGGGCTCAGTGGTCCATGACTATAACCCTAGTACTGAAAAGGTAGAGTCAAGACAACCAGAAATTCATATCTACATAATGAGTTTGAGGCCAGCCTGGAATAAATGAGATCCTGCCACAAAACAAAATAAAACAAAACAGAAATCAAAACAAATATCAGGAAGGAACCCCTTTGAATCAGTCCATAGGTACAAAAGTAGACCAATTAAGGAATAGCTTCTGGTCTTGCTTTATGATGGCCGAAGTCACAAGGACAGGATGGACTTTTCTTTCTTCTTCCACTTCCTCATTTGAGTCAGGATTAGTGCTTCCAAAGTGGTTCTTCATTTTCAGTTTGTCCTCAGTGAGTTTTCAATGGCCAGTGCTGAACATCACCAGTACGGCATGAGCATATGTTAAAGATCACCCAGTCCGTGTAATCCGATCCGCATTGCCAAACCTGGTCAAAAAGAAAACCGTCACAAGTTCTCAGGAACATTAGCCAACAGAGGAAAAGGGCATCGGTGTGTCATGTCCAGGAACACAATGCAAACTAGTGTTTATTTGTGTTTCTTTTGGGCATGCTGACCCAGCTCACCTCTGGGGAACCTCTTTTAAGGTCATGGTCACAGAACAGCAGCATACACCTTACACTGTGAGTTTGCCATCTCCATAGCTTATAATTCTCTGACTTTCTATAGCAGATGACTCTGAGAAATTCCTTATTGGACTGAATTTATTTTTTTCTGTAATAAGAGGATGATTTGGGGAATCTAATCACCTATGTAATTAGATATCATTATATTTAGATAATTATATGCAATACTTTCCACAGTTGATCTAGAAATTTATGAATTCTCCTTAAAATAGCATTTATCCCAGGTACATACTAGCATTGGCTTCTTTTATGTGTGATGAAGCATTTTTTAATTAGCAAGAAATTCATTATGATTACATCAGTAGTTTTACACAGTTGGATTATATTCTAGTGCAAAGGTCATGAGGATTTTCCACTATGAAACTGGCGGGTTTTAAAGTTAGAGGTCCTGTCTTTACTTAATTATATTTAATCATATGATTGGAAAGTTGCAAAATTCGGTGATTCCCAGTGGGCCTTCTGTTTCTTCAACAAATGAGTGAAATGCGCTTTGGTTGGCAGCCACTCAAAGTATATTAAACTGAAGAGTACTTTATCATTATTTTTCTAAGACCTTAGAATAAATAAAATTCACTTCATAAACTGCTCTTCTAAGGGCACAACAGTTTTGTAATTGCACGCATTTAAAAAGCCAACTTCTAAAATTAATTTTTCTGTACGTGTCACGTACTAAAACAAGAGGAAAAAAAAGCTAGAAACCCATTACAACTGTGTGGCTATTCATAGTGATTGTGGAGGGTAGATGGTGGCTTTCAGTACATGCCACGGTGAAAGTGTCTGTTTTTTAAAAACATAATTACATGGGTCTAAAGCACCTTTGCAAAATGTCTGGTGCTCGGATAGTCTGAACTTTGGTCTCTCTGCCTTAGACTTCTTTTTAATGGATGTTGATTTGAATTGAGGAGTGTTGGCTCTTTGTTTTTCAAGTTTGTCCTTGATGTGTGAGGCAGATAGACCTAGCATGAATGCTTTCTGGGATGAAACTATTTCCAGTCAATTTAAATGGTCAAATTGGTATGACCATCCCTTGAGCATTAGAGCAGTAGATTCATTTGATAGGCATTGCACCAGTTCCTGTATGCTGTCAGCTATGTGATATACCATCATCACAGCATTCAATATTTATGGAAGCTGATGTGAAAGAGATGCTAAAATGAGCCATGAGATGGTATAGGTCCTTTAGGAATAGAAGCGTAAACAGTGGGCTAATTGTAAGACTTTACATCCTTTCCTCATGGTAATCTTGACCTGCAGGGTTGGTGTGATTGGTTGAGAGGACTCTTCTGAAAGTCCAGCCTAGCTGGAATTTGTGATTTCTCATTGCTCTTGCAGAACTTTCTCTGGTTTCTGCTTTAAGTCAGTCAGTTACCTGCAATATAAGTTGCAGAGAGGAGTAAATAAAGGACAGGCCATAGGAGAGCCAGGGAAGTTGGTTCCATTTTGAAAGGCTTATTACCATTATTGTGCTCAGTTAAGTGAGGATTGTCTTAGCCTGTTCAGGCTGCAGTGGCAGAAGAATACCTTAGACCAAATACCTTACACATATTAGAAACTTATTCCTCATTGTTCCGGAGTGTGTGAAGCCTAAGATTAGGACTTTACAGATTTGGTGTGTGATGGGGCCCAGGTACTCTTGATGGCACATTCTAGTTGCAAAAGGCCCCACCCAGGGTACTAGAATTTCAGCATATAAAACTGGGGGTGATGGCTCTATAACCCCAGCACTTGGGAGACTGAGGCAGGATGGTTGCCATGAGTTAAGGCTAGCCTGGACTATAGTCAGAATGTCTCAAAAACCCAACCCAACAACAGCAACTACCCTGAAAACCAAATCCCCCAAATTTCAACATATAATTAAAATATTTATTTATTTACTTATTTATATTATATTTTATGTGTGTGTGTGTGTGTGTGTGTGTGTGTGTGTGTGAGAGAGAGAGAGAGAGAGAGAGAGAGAGAGAGAGAGAGAGAGAGAGAGAGAGATGGAGAGAGAGATGGTTTGTGTGGAATCAGGATAATTTTTGTGAGCTGGTTTTCACCTGCCACCAAGGGTTCTAGGGCATCAAGTTCAAGATATTAGTATAGCACAGCAAGTGCTTTTACTGGCTGAACCATTTCATCAGCCCAACGTAAAAATTTTAGAGGATTCAAATGCTACCCCACACCACACCACACCACACCACACCACACCACACCACACCACACCACACCACACCACATGCACAAACAAACAAACAAAAAATTCCAGTCTCCAAGATTTCAGCATAGACATTTTAAAGAACTCAACACTCAGGCTGTATCAAGGCTAGTGGCAGATGACAACCACAGCCATAGACAAGTCAGGGCTAGTTCTCTTTTGGGGTACAAGGTTAGCAATGCAGATTGATAGCATCGATGGGGGAGAACTCAGTTAAGAAAGATCAGGGGGAAATGAAGCCCGTTTAAAACATTACACAGCACAGTGTCTAGTTGGCCCCTGTCATTTATCTGGAGCTTAAATTCTGTGATCAAAGATTCTCTCAACTGGTGAAAATACTCTTAGGAGTACAAAGTATGTACTCACTGTGTTTCCCACAGATGGCATATTTCTGGGTAGCACTGACCTGATACATGTGCTGTGGACACTTCTACCTTGTCAATATTGATCTTAAGCTAAAAAATAATACACATATAATAAAATGGCTCATATAACAACTATCATAGCATGCTTAAAGATTAAGTGAGCAAGTAGGAAAAGATGTTCCTCAAAGTTAACAGCATCATAATAATCATATGATTTTTTTTGAAGTAACCCAGTTACCTTAATTGCTTATTATTATTTTGGTTGTAGCCATAAAATACTGTTAATATGTGATGTAATATTGTCATTTTCTCCTAGCTCCTTCTATTTCTCTGGAAATAATTCCAGCCAAAGAGGAAGAACATATGTCACTTTGCACACATAACACACTTGGGGAGGGGCATAATAGATGTTTCTCATTCTGTTTTGAAATGTGTTTCAACTACTTCTATAGAAATAAACTGAGTCCAGTTTTGAAGATGTAGAATCTCTTTGGTGGTGTTGCTGGATTTTAAACTGTTTTTAAGTTTCTTTTTATTATTTTGAGAATTTTATACTCAAGTACTATATTTACATCATTTCTACCCCTCCTTCCCTTTCCTGCTTCCAACTCTTCTGGAATCTCCTCTCTCCCTCTCAACCTCATGACCCTTTTCTGTATATGGTAATTCTACTGAGTCCACTTAGCTTTGCTCACATGTACATAGGTTTAGAGCTGACCAATCCCTAGAACTTTTAAACTCTCGAGGTAGAAAGGTAAACATGGCTGTTTGGGGGTGGCTTTAATACACAGAGTAAAGGAGACTCTAATAATTGAGAGGTTGGAGACAGAAGTTACCATTGACATATAGGGGTTGCCTGGCCTTGAGGAGCTTACTGGGAGGAGTATGGAGGGACATGGTCAAACACTTCTGAGTCAGATGGGTGTTGGGTGTGATGAAAATCCTAAAGTCTTAAACACTGGTTGATCTCTTGATGTGTTTCACTTGTGGTCCTCTTGGTGAGTTTCGTCCCCTCCCTGGGGGTTGACAGGAGCTCTTTAAATAAGACCTTCTGCAGAGCTTCCTCTCACCTCTGCCCTTTGTTCTCATCTGCAGTGAGTTAGGTGAGTGTTTAGCTTGTTCTAGGAAAATGTTTTTCAATCATTAAACCCTTGGGTGAAAAATGGAGAAAAACAAAATTTAACCCCATCGTTACCAGTCCAACATCGTTCAGAGGTTTGATGGGAAAGGCAGAAAATTGTTGGTGATAGCCGTAGTGAGGCATCTGATTTCCTTTAGTACTTAGGAGAGTACTGTGTGATATGATACATGTATTATAAAGGCTTCCAGATGTGTTCTTTTTTCCCCTCGAACTTAAAAAACAAATGCCTTTGCTTTCTCTGTTTTCAAAATGTCTGCATGTCTTAGAAAGCAGAAGCTGTGGATGAGGGCTGTTTGTCCTGATGCAAAGGTTACTAGAGGATGCATTATCATCACAGTGAGTTTGTGGTCCACTGGACTTGCTCATTTTAAACATGGGGAGCCTGCCTTCAAGGGTGAAGGTCACAATTAGCTTCCCAGTAACAGTGACATAGGCCCGCTGAGACAGGGGCATCCAACGAAGACATGACAAAGCCTAGTCCTCGTTAAGCATCAACAACTGGGCATTTTCCATTTGAGATGAATATTGGTTCATTGCTGCTCCTCCATCTTACACAAACCTGCCTTGTAAGTTCACGACAGACTATCCATAGCGGTGCTAGATTTATAATTACAGGCTGGACCTACACAGAGACTTTTGAGACATATGTTTTTCTCATCTAAAAATCACCTATATAACCATTCCTAGGGATTTCATGGTTACACGGGGGGGGGGGTGGGGTGGAGGTGGATGCTTTGAGTTCTTCTGGTCCAGTTTTTCTTCAGAGAAGGAGTGCTCTTGGGATTATGTGTTCCTGAAGATGATAGGGTTGATGACACAATAAAGACTATTAAGATTGCACGAGGGCTAGAGAGATGGCTCAGAGGTTAAGAGCACTGACTGCTCTTCCAGAGGTCCTGAGTTCAATTCTCAGCACCCACATGGTGGCTCACAACCATCTGAAATAAGGTCTGGTGCCCTCTTCTGGTCATACGTGCTGTATACATAATATATAAATAAATCTTTAAAAAAAAGATTGCACGAGAGGGGATATTATGCAAGTGCTGGTCTGGGGCATGGGCAGGGATTGGTATGACCTTCAGGGAAGGTCGCAGTTCTTTTAATTGTCTTACTCATCACTTCTTCCTAGGTGGATTAAGTTTGAAGAAAAAGTGGAGCAGGGTGGGGAGCGATGGAGCAAACCCCATGTGGCCACGCTGTCCCTGCATAGCTTGTTTGAGCTGAGGACGTGTATGGAGAAAGGATCCATCATGCTGGACCGGGAGGCATCTTCTCTCCCACAGCTGGTGGGTACGTATGCCATTTCCCGCCCTTCTTACGAATGTTCTTTCATGCAGATGCCTACTAGGGTAAGCAGGGTTAAATATTCTCTGTAATGTGTTCTTGGAGTTCTGTGTCATGAAGTGAGTGATTTATGAAGATTTTGACAAATATTAAGAAAACTTGCATTAAGAAATAATGCCTGTCTCTGGTTATGGTTAGTTACTGTTTTGGAATAGTTTCTTTCAGATTTATATGCCAGTCTTCAAATTTGTGCTTTTCTTTTAATCCTCCATTTTTTATTACAATTAAGATCATGTTCAATATGCATAAGCATATTAAATTTTTTACTTACTAGCATAATTAACATTTTTTGTGTATATATGTGTGTGTGTGTGTGTGTGTGTGTGTGTGTGTGTGTGTGTGTGTGTTTGTGCGCGCGCGCTCATATGCATACATGTGGATGGGGTGGCTGTGTGTGCTTTTGTGCATGCATGTATGTGTAGGCCAGAGGTAAACCCTGGTTTCATTTCTCAGGAGCCAATCCTTGTTTTTTGAGACAGTATCTCTCCTTGGGCTGAGCTCACTGAGTAGACTAGGCAGGTTGGCCAGTGAGCCACAGTAACCCACCTGTCTCTTCCTTTCCAGGACTGGTATTATACATGCATGCCATTATGCCTGAATTTTTTTTTTTTAAACATGGGTTCTGGGTATTGAACTCAGGCTCTTATGCTTACATGACAATAACTTACTTACTGAGCCATTACCTCACCCGAGATTAGTATTCTGGAAAAAGAACCCTCTCACCCTCCTATCTTAATTGGCTCTCTAGACACTAGGTTTTTAGAACACTTTGACCCGAGATGTTTCGCTGAGATTTTCTGCACCTCAGTTTTGCTATCTTCAAAACAGAGTTTATATCTTACGGAAGATGAAAATCCTCTCCTTCCTTGGCTGGTGTGATGGAAGGTGGATGTCGAGTCATTTAGCTGGATGTAGAGAAATGTTGTGGGGCAGGATGCCAGCAGGACCTTATGGACTGGTGACTAAGTCAGGTTATGTTGGCACAAAGTATCATTCTTACCACCAGAACTTGTGGAGTTTCTCTGTGTGAAATTTTGCCATTTATTCCTTCCACTGAGCGTATGTTTTGCTCTCTATGAAAAAAAAAATCTCTGGAAGGAGTTCCATATTTATTCTGTGTGATACTGAGTGGTTTCACAGCAAGAATGCTGGAATTACAGTGGGCAGCTTTTTAAGTCTTCCTTTGAGAGCATGGATGATCACGGTCAAAACACGTTACTTGCCATTCTTGCTGACTTGGTTTCCTCATAATACTGTGAAAGCAGTATTAAGGTGCATGTCCGGATTCCTCTTCCTGATGCTATGATAAAATACCCTGACTTAAGCGACTTAGGGGGAGAAAGGTTTACTTTCTTGTGATTCTAGGCTGTAGTCCATTATGGCTGGAAAGTCACAAAGGCAGCAGCTTTAGAGAACTCACATTACATCCATCTTTAGGAATGGAGAGGGGTCCATGGATGCTTGTGCTCAGCTTGCCTTTTTCTTGTCTAGTCCAGGACCCAAAGGACTTAGACTGGGACTTGCCATGTCAGTGAATGTAATAGAAACTGTCTCTTACAGATGTGTCTCTGCACAGGCTAACCTAATCTAGGGAGTCTGTGCTAGAGATGCCCATCCCAGGTGACTCTAGATGGTGTCACGTTGACAATGGAAAGTGACCATCACAGTGGACCTTTCAGAGTTGTTAGGTGAATTAAGTAAGGTCACCAGATACCCTGGGTTCATACTGTCCCCGGTGTAATTAGCTATCTAGATTTTCCTACGTGTCATGTACTAGACTACTATTTGAAGTCAGATTTGAATCTGGCAGATAGATGCTTTATTGGTGAAATTATTAAGGCCACTCTACGTAGTTAAAAGGGAGCTTTATTTTGTGGGGTAACTCACAAATGAAGGGATAGGTAGATTGTAGGGTCTGGCAAAGGTATGGCACAGTCCGGCAGTGTTCTCTGGAGAACTCTGCTGGGTCTACCTCCAGTGTCCAGGGTCCCAGAACCAAGAGAGACCTCTCTTCTCCTTCCTGGGTCTTCTGCTTCCTCCCTCCGCCCTGCCTTGTGGGCGTGACCATTACCGAAGCCTCAGTGGGGGTTGGAACTTACAGGCCATTGTTGGCATGGCTACCCACTACAATGCTTGGGGATTTCATGAGCAGAAGGAAAAAATTCCAAAGAGTATTGACTGAAGAGATGGATGTTGTAGAAAATTCATTCACTCATTTATTTATTAATCCATTTGTTTGTTTATTTATTTATATATTTTTTGCTGGCCATGGAGACGATCAACAGGGTGATGAGTTTCTTTTTCTGCACAGCTGAACTTTTCTGCAAAGCTGTCTTTGTGATATTCAGTTCAGACTGAACCACCTTAAAGAGTTTCTGGGCTCCAGCACCTCCCTGACTCTGTGTACATAGCAGAAGACAGAGTCCCACATTCATTGAGACCCTCTTTACTCAATGGCCAAAAAGAGAAGATCTGACATCTCCTATATGTAAAGAAGATTAATTGAACATTTGATGTTCTTGCTTAATATCCCATAACTTTTTATTATTGGCTTCGGACTCTTTTCTAACCTCTATGGGTGTCCTTTAAACACTGTCTTCATGTTAAAATTAGACACCACTAGGTCACTTTGAGGTATCATCATCCCTAATATGTTTACTTCACAGTCCCTGGGGCAAGGAGGCAGAGCGCCAGTGCTATCATTTTGGCACTGATGGGAAAAAAAGTTTAGAGGCAAACCACACATCATGAGCAAAAGAAAGGAGGAAAAAAAGATCAGCAATGCAGAAGAGAAAGCAGAGCTTGCTTAAAAGAGTGTCGCCTAATAAAGAAACGAGAATCCTCCAACAGAATAAAAACCTGTGGAGAATAAAATCTAACTAGTGCAAAGCCTTTATTTCATTTTAAATGACAGAAGGCAGCATAGTAGTTTGAATGAGTTATAATGATTGTTTTGTTATTAGGAAAATCTTTTCCTAGCAGAGGATAAAGTAGAGTTGCATATGCCAATAATTCTTCACTGATAGTTACGTGCTCCTAAATCTTGTGTTGTATTTCTTCCCAATAGCCCAATTTCACCTCAGAAAATGGGAAGAAAAAAGAAATAATAGCTAATGTAATTATACTCAACAAATAGTAGGATGCTTCCCAGCCGTCTTTGTGGTCTGCTGCTCCTCCTCCTCCTCATCTGCCCCTGAGAGAAAGATCACTGCAGGTCATAGGCAACGTCATGGGGCTGGACAGGGCACTAGCTGTGGTCAGGCGTTATTCTTACATTGAAATCAGCTTATTTCTGATTCTTTTTGGGACCTCTCTGAGCTGTTAATTTTTTTTGGTGTGTGTGTCTGTGTGTGGAATCCCTACTGTATTTTAATAGAAAAATTTGTCTTTGAAGCATTACAGAAGACAAGACATAATTTTCAAGGATTATTTTAATAGGTTTATTATTAGCATCACCATTGTAATCCTACATTTAAAGGGTGTCATTCACACATGAAGTAAAGTTCATAGAATTTTCTTCCACTCTTAGGTTTAAAAAAAACCTGTAATCCATTTTAGGTATTTAGCATAATGTGAAATGGATGAGGAAAATGTAGCTCTATTTTTGGAGCTCATACATACATACATGCATACATACATGCATACATACATACATACATACAAACATACATACACACATACAGGCACTGTGAGCTCTGCGGATGTGTGAGTCCTGATGTTTCTAGCTTTTTTTTAAAAAAAAAACCCACCATTTATACTTTAAAAATTTATATTTATTGTTCTTTATAATCATAAGAATAATATATGTTCATTTAAAAATAATTCATTAAAATTTTACTACAAAAATAAGACCTCTAATTTTACCATGAAAGTAAAACATTTCCTAATCTAATTTTGTGTATTATCTCAACATTTTTTCTATGTAACTCTGTTTATGTGCATAAAATGGAATTATAGTACATCATTGTGTTTGTGTGTGCTACATGTGAGTGTGTGAGTACATGGATGCATGCACTTGTGTAGACTAGGGGTTGTGTGTCTTCTTCTTCAATCCTGGTCTTATTGCCTTGAGACAAGCTCCCTCACTGAACCTGAAGATCTCCTTATCAGATAGGCTGAGTGGCTAGTGAGCTCTCAAGGTCTGTCTGTGTCTGCCTGATAATGATGGGGTTATAGACCTGTCCAGTCATGCTAGGCTTTTTACATGGGTGCCAGGACTTGAACTCAGGTCTTCCTGCTTGCAGAGCAAGCATTCTTATCTGTGGCGCCATCTCTCCAGCCCTGTGGTTCATCATTTTAATTTATATTTGCTTAAATATAAAAGCATAAATATCAATACTTTCATGTTCTATAAATAAAATATAAAGGCTGTAAAATAATCTATTAATTATTTGGGTGGCCTTTAAGTTTTATTATAAAGAAAAGTGCGTATTTTTGTTAGAGTTTTGCAAAGTTGTCTGGTTAGCATAGAGTTGTAGCTGTAGAAGATTCAAAAGTTTTGAACATATTGAAAGGTTTTGGTGTGGCTAGTCAGCACTGTCATCATCAGGGAACATAACATGCATCTTTCACGCTGGGACAGGTGATTGTGATAGACCTAACAAATGTCTTTATTAGGTATATTCATATATGTATTTATTTACATTATCTTTGTTAATTGTGAATGCGAGCTTGTCCTCTTGCCTGGTTTCCATAGTCCGGCCACCTTTCTGTTGGTTTGCAAAAGCTCCAC
The DNA here is from genome assembly GCF_903995425.1 of Onychomys torridus. Taxonomy (NCBI): domain Eukaryota; kingdom Metazoa; phylum Chordata; class Mammalia; order Rodentia; family Cricetidae; genus Onychomys; species Onychomys torridus. The sequence goes on along the minus strand of NC_050452.1, from coordinate 87,669,480 downwards.
ATGTGTCGCTTTTTCTCTGCCTAGCGCTTCTGTTTTTCTTTTTTCTTTTAAATTATCTTTGACTTTTCTGAGGTAGAGCCTGGCTATGCAGTCCAGGCTCAAGCTAGCTTTGAACTCACACCGTCCTGCTTCAGCTTCCTGAGTGTGTTAGCATCTCGGTCCTGCCAAGTGTGCCTGGTGGGCTTACTTTTTAAATATAGACAGTGCTGCGTCCAGTGGAGAAAGACCTCAAATGTGCACCAGCAACTCTGCTTTTAGCAGGGGTTCTTCCTTTAATGAGTCTGTATGGGGAGGGGCCGTCATTTCTTTGCTCCTCTTTCTCATCTGTGTAACAAGAGCTGAACTTGATGCTCCCCAAGGCCTCTTTCAATTGTTACCACCTAGACTTGGCTAGTTGTGAAAGTTACTGCCTCCACTGTCCTTTGAAAGGTTTTTGTAGTGGATGCTTAAAGAGATCCTATTATGTGGACCTTTTTTTTTTTTTTTTCCTTAATGGATGCTTAATGAAGGGCATGAGCCACACAGTTGTTTTAACCTGTCTAACTAGTGATTCCCAAGCATTAGTACCAGAGGGCCAGCCAGCTGTGCACACATATGCATTGAGAAGCCTTGCCAGGGAGGCTAGAGAAGAAACGCTTTAATCCACAGCCCTGGCATTAGAAGGAGAGTTTGATAAAACGTGTGGCAGATACGTTGGGGCTGTTATTTTTGTGGTTCTTCTGTAAATGGCCTTTCCACGTGGAATGGGATTTACAGGGAAAGTGGAGGGCTGTGTCTGAAGGCACTTAGCGACTTAACTGTGGAACAGAGAGCTGATTGTACTTCCAGGGTCATTCTCAGGCTTTTACTGAGTGGGGTTTGTGTGGTTAAAAATACCCGAAGCTGAAGGCCACTTTCAAATCCAAATGCTCACCAGAGAAACTTCCTGCCTCCTCCAGTCCCTTACCAGGTGGTTCATGTTCTGCACATTCAGGGCCTCTGTGCTAGGCAAATGATGGAAAATCCTTGATTTAGCCTCTTCTTGGCTTACAAGTGACTGACTGTCCACTCTGTAAATTGATGGCTTCTAGATGTAGACTGTGAGGCCGGATGTTTGCTTTGAAGATGGACTGACAATACTAGTGCAAAGAGGCGCCAGCAAGGTCCGAGGGACACCTGTACCATCTCTTTAGTGTAGAATTCCTTAGGATTCTCTGTTGTCCTGCCACCCACCAAATTTCCTGTCAGACTTTTGCCTAAGAGCAGACTTTGCTCCCTTTTGTACTTCCCTGCCCTGAGTAGTTTCCTCAGAGGAAGATACGTCGTGAAATGCCTCGCCTTGCACACCTCATACCGATTCTGACATGCGTCACTGTGAGTGGAGGCAGAGGTTAGAATAGGATGTACAGGCTTAATGTATGCTGTAGATGTGCTTGCCTGTGAGAAAGAAGGATTATTTTCTATCAGAAGATTTGGTGTGTGCGTGCATGCGTGCGTGCGTGCGTGTGTGTGTGTGTGTGTGTGTGTGTGTGTGTGTGTGTAGGCCAGAATTGCTGTTGGGTGTCTTTTTAATTGCTAGCCGCCTTCATCTTTGAGATAACGTCTCTCACTGAACCTGTGGTGGACTCCAGGCCTTTGCCTGTCTTCACTGCACTCCTTCCTTCCCGAGGTTACAGGTGGACAGCACTGCGCCCAGCTCTTTTGTGAATGCTGTGGATCCAGACTCATGCCCTCCTGCTTGCACAGCAAAGTACTTGACCACCCAAGCCAGCTCCCTAGTCCCCAAAGCCATTCTCTTTTTAAAGTTGAAACAGTAAAGAGTTAACAGAAAGACTTAAGACACTTAAACATTTCATAAAAGGGTTAGTCAGGCTGTGTTTGAACTGTCAGTGGAGTAGGCTGGCAAGGTTTTAGTTGGGGTTGACCAGGAAGATTAAGTCTAACGTCTCTGAAAACTAGGGTATAATTTCGTAGCTTGATCTTTCCTTCAGCAGTTGTTCAAATGGTCTGATATTGGGAAAGGTATTTTAAAGAAAATATAACTTAGAAGAACTGAAGAGAGAGACTTTAACAATCACTCCTTGTGTTTGTACAACTTCTTTTGTTTCATACTTTTGATACTTCTGATTATGTAATGTAGTTGGAATTCTAATTGATCTTAATTAAAAAAAAAACAAAAAAACAAACAACAACCTGAAGTCAGGTATCAGGGTGAAAGCTGAAAGATCAGAGAAGCAGAACAGCAGCCACCAGACTTCTTGCTTCTGGGAATCTTCAGACTGAAAGGGCTGAGCTTCTGTCTCCACCCCACCTTATCACTTCCTCTCTCTGCCCAGCCATATGCCTTCCTGTTTCCTCTTCCCAAGTGCTGGAATCAAAGGCATGAGATCCCAATGCTGGGATTAAAGGTGTGTGCCACCACTGCCTAGCTTCTGGTGGTTAGCTCTGCACTCTGATCTCCAGGCGAGCTTTATTTGTTAGAGCACAAACAAAAATATCACCACAATGTAATGCAGGGCATGAAAATTTGAACCTCACTTTTTTACATTGAAAAATGAAAATTACTGACTAATTGTGTTGCTCATAGAAACGTTGATTTAGGGGAACACTAAATAACTGGAATATTAAAAAATAAAAAAGAAATTAAGATAGTTCTACCTCTCTAAAGACAATTAATTCTGGAATATTTCTAATTCCTTCATTAATGCCAGCATTCTGTCCCTTCATATAAAGTGGGAAGTTGCCTTTTGGAAAGTAATGCATTGATGTTAAATTTGGTGGTGACATTCACAAAGCGACAGTGAAAAGTAGCTCATGGTTTGGTGTCTGACATTTGCTTCCCTTTGCTTTCGTATCAGAGATGATTGCTGACCACCAGATCGAGACAGGCCTATTGAAGCCGGACCTTAAGGATAAGGTCACATACACTTTGCTCCGGAAACACCGACATCAAACCAAGAAATCCAACCTTCGGTCCCTGGCTGACATCGGGAAGACTGTCTCCAGTGCAAGTAGGATGTTTACCAACCCTGACAATGGTAATGCAAAGCCAGCTGGCTGCTGCTTTCTCTTCATGTGTCACTCACTCACTTTTGCTCCATATCTTTGGATCCTTTCTTCCTCCTCTGTATATGTCTTTTCTCAAGGTCATGGTCATCTCCTCATCCTTTTAATACACTTGGGCAGGTGTGCAATCTTGCTGGAAAGGGTTCACTGTTGCTGCAGGTTACAAGCCACAGTGCCTGGCTTCCCCATGTGTGTCTACGCTGATGGACTGAAATGGCTTGTTAATAACGCTGTGGTGAAACAACTGAGCATTCCAGATGAATCAAGCTTGCAGATAATATTGAGTACCTCAGGGAATATGTCTTCAGGATGACTTGCAACAACTAGTAGTATCTAATAAGATATGATAAATGCTTTGAAGTAGCATATGGCAACATTGTTGCTTAAGGATGGGAGTCTGTGTCTAACCTATGAGCACTCATCTTAGTAGTATATGCCTCAGGATTGTTTTCACCACTTGAAAAGGCAGCTGATTTCTTGATAAATAATAATCATATTCAGATGGAAGTATATTTCTTCAAAATGGGATATTAATTAATTATATACAATAGGAAGGGTATTATGTTCTTGTTACATTTATTATATTGCATTTACCACAATTTCTTGCAGAGTGTCTATCTTTGATATCGTTCTCATCATTGCAAATAAATTTCATGTTTGGCTGAGTCTCAGGAGGGTGAAGCAAGTTTCCATGCAGTATGGGAAATGATGGTGTGGTAGGCAAATCCAGTACGCATTGGGTTGGCAGACCCAGCTCTAGATTCTACCCTCTCACGTCTTCTCAATACCAAGAGAGTGAGGGAGATTGTAACTCAGTAGAGTGACCTGTCCTTTCATATTATTATAGAATGTGTTCTCAGGCAAAAGGCAGGTTAAAATGATTGTAGAAAGTGAGTTTGACCCCAGCTGCTCCATATCCAGATATGTGAGTTTTCTCACTTAATATTAAAAGCCAGTGGTTTGAAGACAGATTACAATAAACAAAATTTCATATTTGTAATCCCAAACTGTCTGTAAAATAATTAAGATATGAATGCTTTCAATATATTCAGGAGAGAGAGAAAGAGAGACAGAGACAGAGACACACACAGAGAGAAACTAATACTCCTTAGAATACTTTTGCTATAATTTGGTGCTTCTACTGTTACTGGGAACATTGCTGTTGACAGAAATATCTTCGGTTTTTATATGCTTGTTTATTTTTGAAGAAAAGGTTCTTCAGTGGCTGGCAGTGCCATTGCTTGAGCAGGGTGCTTTAATTTACCTTACAAGCATTTCATTGTAACCAGCACAAATATTTGCAATTATGATAGTTAAATTTCAGATCTCTCTCTCTCTTAGGCAATAATCTTCCTCATTAAAAAATGGGATTCTGAGAGTTAGAGGTTTCGTTTGCTTTAAACCATTGTATTAAGAGTAGTTCATAGAGGTAAGAACATGCACCGTGTTCACATGTTGCATGAGAGGTGGCTGTGGCTGTCAGGATGCTCTCTTCCCAGAAGGGTAAGCTGCCTTTTCTTGCACTAGAGCAGAAACTAGACACAGATGGGTCTTAGTGGCCTTCTGTTTGGAGGAGGTATTTGGATGTGAAGTACAATGGATGAGTTGAGATTGTTCCTCTCCAACTCTTCTTTCTTCCAGTAGATCTTGTCCTACAGAGGAGGTTGAACTTGCCTTCATCATTCACTCTCATTTGTGCAATGCTGTACACACAGGGCAGAAAGCACATGGGAAAAGGCAGGAGCTTCCTTTTTTTGGCTCTTCAGATGATCAGCCTACACCCTGAAGCATAGGATATGATTAGTTTGTTTCAAACGTGTTATTATTGGCCTTTATGTTACCTAACTCTTTAATATCACAGGCAAGATTTGGCTTTGTGAGATCCTACAGCAATGAGTTACATGTGCCTCCAAGGTACATGATCATAAATCATGGGCTGGCAAGTTTTTGGCTTTCTACAGGTGCTTGTTCTTAACCTGCAAGTTTGCACAGTTACTTTTATGTCTTAGGGTTAATCACTTAATATACCTAAGAACTATGTAATGTTCTTTGAATAAACATCTAAAGTAAGGAATTATATACTCGTCACTACTCTTTTAATAAACAAGAACCTTAGGTCAACTGAAGTTGGAGCTGGGCTGTAAAAGCTCATGAAAAGACTAGATAAATGTAAATCACCTTAGCCTTAAATATAGAAATAGACCCTGTGACAGAGACTGCTTTGTCTATGCAAGCAACAGCATGATAGATAGCTGACTGGCATAAAGATGGTGAAGTCAGGGGTTGTTTTAGTTCCCAGTCATGTCCTGGAGTCAGCTCTCATCTACTCACAAGATCCAGCTGTGAGGGGAAGATTCTGCAAGCAGTTCGTTATACTCAATGGCTGTTAAATCCCATTAGCATTCAATTGAATAATTATATTAAAAACAATGACTGACAACACATACTCAAAATGCACGACTTCCTGTTGGTTTGATGACAGTTTACTATAATCTGTGCACATGAGGCGATTTCCACCTGTGCATGAGAGTGTGCAAATACTATAAAACGACTGCTACCGTCCATTGGGTCTGCATCTGGTTCCATCATGCACTGGGTTCCAGTTTTGACTCCAGTGGCTTCAAGTAGGCAGCTGAAATCTGTGACAAGGGTGGTGTTCACACTGTAGAGATCAGCAAGTGCTACAAACCAGGACTTGCTTTATTATTGTTCCAGTTGTTTCTAAAAAGAAAAAAGAGATGGGCTGGGCAGTGGTGGTGCATGCCTTTAATCCCAGCACTTGGGAGGCAGAGCCAGGCGGATCTCTGTGAGTTCGAGGCCAGCCTGGGCTACCAAGTGAGTTCCAGGAAAGGCACAAAGCTACACAGAGAAACCCTGTCTCAAAAACAAAAACAAACAAACAAACAAAAAAAACCAAACCAAAACAAAACAAAACAAAAAGATGGAGAAAATACTAATAATGCAGATTAAGCTTAAAACAGGTAATTACTGCATATAGCTTCTAAAATACAATCCCCCTAAGATTGAAAAGATTTTTTCTTTTTTTTTGGTAGTTAAAACTCCCATTTGATTTAGTGGAGGACTGATGGAAACACTGACAAATAAATGAAACTTGAAACATGTATTTATTGTTTTGTTTTTGTCTTTTTAACATAGATGATATTATAATCAAACATTCAGCCCGACTCACATTATGAATTCCTTCCTTCCTTCCTTTGGTTCATTATCATGAAGTCATTTTCAATTGGTAAAAAGTTACTTATTTTTTCCTAGCAAAGAATTAGAAAAATAATGTAGTCCATTTTTTTTTTTTGCCTGTGAAATAGAAACAATGAAAAATTCAGTGAGATACTTAAGTGTTTTGAGTGGTAACTGGCACTTAGTAATCACTCAACAAATGCATTTGGTTCTAGGCGAGGTGTTTAAGCACAACTATGCAATATAGATTGCAGAGTAATAGGACCGTCTTCTGGACTGTTTGCTTCAGTGGCTTCCTCTTCAGGAAGAAGATCATAGAAATAATTTTTATGTTATATTTCTTCAGACTTTTTGGTGAGTGGTGTCAACACCCTTTGTGTAACAATGGGAGAGGAAGAGGCCGTTTCTCCTCACAATCTGAACCTTCCTTGCTTTTGGTTAAATGGCTATAAGAGGGATCCTGATCCACCTTGGGCATCCGAGACTAAGGACAAGTACTGTGTCAGGCAGTGAGCAGTTGGGGCAGCTGGCTCCTAGGGCTCACATAGCTTTCCTTAGGTTTTCTGTGGTACCCCAGGGCCTCTTCTATATTTATAGTGAGGCATGACCTACTACTACTTAGCACACCACTGGGTTTCAGCTTCAATTCACTGCCTTTCCCACCTCCCCTTTACCCAGGTATGCAAAACGTGATCAAGGGGCTAGCACAACTTGGTGCAGTCTTGGCTTCTGTATCCAGACTCCTCTTTCAAGGGTTTCTAACAGTCAGGAAGCTGATATCTAGTTCTTTCCCACGTAGCTGCTTTGGCACGAGCACAGAAAAGCTTGGGATATTAAAAAGCCGTATGTTGTTATTACATAGTAGAACCAGGGCAGTGTTCACAGTGCACAATAATCAATAGGAAGAAATCATGGTATTTGCTGTTGTTGTTAATAGGAGTTCTAGGATCCAGAGAAGTAGAGGTGGGATTAGTTGACCCTTATTGCTTTGAATCTGACTTGAGCTCAGGTCTACTTGAGCTATGTGGTGTGAATAATAGATCAGGCTGCCTTGACACTGGGGTGAATTAGATCTGGCTGGGACTACAGCCAGGTTCAGCAGCTTTCTCGGTCCCTTTAGCAAGTCTTTGCTTTTGGTCTGGGCTTTGGATTCTAATGTCCCCAGTTGTCTTTAGGTGCATTGTTCCACTTCCCACCTTCTTCCAGTGTATTATTAAATCCAGGCATGATCCCTGTAGCAGTAAATAGAGCAAGCACTTCCCTAAGCTCCCTCAAAGATTCTGCTCCGCCGCAGTAGGCTTAATGCTTCTCTGGTTCTGAGATGGTCAGGTGGCATCTTTTATCCTTAGGCAAGTATCTCTTTCTGATGAGCATGCCATTCCAGGTGCCTTCTGAATGCAGCCAGCTCCTTCCAAAGCCCAGCAGCACATAGCCATCTGTTTTGTTCTGGACCCTCATTTTCTATGCATTTGCCCAGCACAGATGCATGTCTTGGCCAGAGCTCAATGAAACAACGCTCTTCCCAACCTGATAATAAACAAGGCAATCCATGGAGAGTTGCTAACAAAGTATCTGAATGAAGTCGCCTACTAATGACCGCGGCTACTGGGGCTATTTCTGGTAATCTGTTTCTAGCTCATCCATAAGACACCAGTCTTACTGCTTCTCCCCAGGTCTTCCAGATCTGTCATGTTCAAACTTCCATCCTCCCATTTTAGCATTTCCTAGTCCAGCCTACACTTTATGACAATGAGAAGTCAGGTTTAGGAGTAGAACATAGTGAATCTTTAGGCCTATTCAAGGTGTATTTCATAATCTTCTTGAAGATATGATGCCAAATCTTCCAAAGGCTTTATTCAAGTCCTCAATCATATTTAGTAGACACATGATTTTGAGAGTTATGTAATCACTTTGAGTCTTGTTATGTTTGTAACATAGAGTGATAGTATGTTATTCTATTTATGTTACCAGGAGTAGGTAAGATACATTATGAAAATAAGTTAATAATAGCATAAGATGCTGGTCTCAGGAATGGATAATATTCAGAAATATTTTGAGGGATACTTTTAGTGATTTTCAGATTTAAAATTGAGGGCAGATAGTCAATTTACCAGTTTTAGCTTGTGGTCTACTATTTCCTGTGCTTTTCAACTCCCTCCTCCATCACACTAATGTGAAAAGATCCTTGAGGGTTCATTTTTATAGCAGCACTACTCTCATGACCAGGTTTACAGTTGTCAAATAATCCACACTGAGTTATATCATATATGGACTTTAGAGTAGTTTAAATCGCTACCAAAGTATCAAGACTGATCAGCATGTGTGAGCATGGACAGCCTTTAGCTATCAGTGAGTAACATAGGATGGTGCCATAAAATGCATATTTCTTAAATTTTTTTTACTAATTGACAATCTAGTCTCCGCAACTAGAATCTAGGGTAGAGCAGTATTACAATTGCATCTCTTTGTCTTAGAGTGCCACAAATGAGTCTTCGGTTCTTCCTGCCTCCTCTCCAGGAGGAGTCACGTGTTGCTGAGAGTCTGAGGAAAGCATCTGGGGCTTGGGATACTTAGTCAAGTCGCCTTTGCAAAGTCTTATTCTCTACTGCCTCATCTTGCTCTGAGAGCAGATGGGAGGGAGGGTGGATGTCGATCTGGGACTGTGTCCTGGTCTTTGTAGAAGATGATTAGAGAAGGAAGGGAAGGCAGGGAAGAGGAAGAAGAGGAGACAAGTCTGAAGACTCCAGTGTGACCCACTCTCTATTATGTCCTCGCACAGGAAAGAGGAGAAGAGAATGTTTAACTCTTCCAAGACTGGTTAAGCATGTCTTGGTTGGCACAAACCCTATTCCATTAAAATACATGACCAAAAGAGACCTTTGCCAGTTCTTGAGTTAAAAGCTGGATTTAGCCATTTTATTAGATACTGACATGCATTTGTTTATAGGATACAAAAATGAGGTCAGATGTATACAATGTAGAGTAATGGAATCAAGTTAGTTAACATACCCATTATCCCAATACTTACTCAACTTACTTCATGTTGAGCAGAAGCATTGTAGCATTTGAGCAACATCTTTCATTATTTTTCCCAACTCTGCAGCCTTACGGAGCCAGTGATCCTCCTGTGCACTCAGATGATGTAGAGAACACATGTAAAAATTAAAAATCACATTTGTCTATCTTTGTGCAGCTCATTGTACCTAATGACCTGTCCGCTCATCCATGTTGCCACATAAAACATAATTACCCTCATCTTTAGGACTGAATAGTACCCTTTCCTTTATATACAACATATTTTTTACTGACATTTATATTGATTCTACATCTTTGCTCTTGTGAACTATGTTGCATTACAAGAGAAGTGCAGATATATCTTTTAAACATTGATTTCAGATTTTAAAGTTAATTTAAATGAGGTCAAGCTGCTGTCTTTAGTGTTTCCTACTACCCTTCATGATGCTGAGCAAAGCAAATATCACGAGTATTATTAGTAGTAATAGCAACAGTGCTAGTTTCCAATGTTTTTACACCAGAAAATATGATCTATAATAGTTTTACTATACACAACATTTCCATTTGCAGGTGAAAGTCTTGAAACTCAGATGTAAAATTAACAGACAAACATAATTAGTGGAGGGACCAAATGTTGAATGTTGACTTTATAATAACATGCTAACTCAGTTACAGAGAAATGAGCTTCCTCTGCTGTAATTTATTTCCCAGTTCTCAGTGAATCCTGGTCTCTTACTCCCTAAAATAATATGATGTTGGAGGACGTTAGTGGCCATTACCCAAGCAGGACCACACCAAACAAAGGTGTCAATTGAATCCTTTATCAGATTTTCAAGTGACTATTTCTCGGCAGCATGTCTCATGTGTGCTTATCAATGAATGCTGCTGTGCTCAGGTAAATGTCTTAGCTGGATGACAGTGTTGAAAAAGCAGTAGATGTTCAGTAACTATTTAAACATACAATTCTGCTTTTCTACAAAGAGCCCTAAACATTTAAAATGAGCAAAATTTATTTTCTCCTTACTAAAGAAGCATTTTGCTAGAGAAATTCCTATCCATTTACTTGGTTCTGTGAGAGCTGCTAGATTTAGGAGCAGATTTAGGATTGATGGCTTTTGATAAGTTTATTCCCAAAGGGAATATGAATCATTCTTTTTTTCCCCTCTTATAGCACCAATTTTCTATGATCTAAACATTGGAAACCATCACTCAAAGTCTTTAGAATCATGTATTCCTCATCAAGTCTTAATGGTATAAGCCAATTTCTACCTTGTTTATGCCTGATGTCAGGCAAAAGGGATTTAAAGAAAGTATGTATGATATTAGCAGAGGCAAGCTGCTTACTTTGAAGCTGAAGAGAGAAGAGATACAGTGAGAGCATTATGTAGAAAAGGTATACACAGTGTATCATTACCAAGCTCTAAAAGTATAGAAAGTTATCCTCTGGATTTCAGAACAACTTTTCAAAATTTGTTTCTTAGAGTAAATTTGTGAAGTGGTTAAAAAAAGCAACCCGAAAGAGTTGTATCATTTATCTTTCTCTCTTTCTCTCTGCATAGAACACAAAGGGTCCAACAAGTCAACATGTTGGAATTTGCCAGTGTAAGTAGTGGATGCTGCGAGTGTCCGTGTTTTCACTAGGGTAGGCAGCCAGATGGCTCCAGTAAGGCTTTCTGAATCACAGGTGCCAAGTGTCTATGGGCAGTAACATTTTCATGCCTGCTTTTGGAGCCAGATTCTTAGCTGGTATCTGCCAGACTCCATTCCACTGTCCTCTTTATGGGGAGGCTCAGCATTGATGGAGGCTTGTGTACAAAGAGAAATCTATCTCTAGGATTAGTTTCCAACAAGTACCATACTGACAAGTTGAGGCAGGTGAGGGAGAAAGAGGGGAAGTTAGCTACTAGCTTCTAAGGTCTGGAGCACCTGCTAGTCTTTTTTCTCAGCCATGAGCTCAGAGAGAAAATTTGTCCAGCTCCATCCTCCTTACCAGCTAAAGGACTGGACAGCTCTTTTGAGTTCACTGTGTATTCTCACCTCCATCATTTCTCACTGAATGCATCTTAGTGCAGCCTCATCTGTACCTAGACAAGTTGATACCAGTTATCTACACTTGTCATTTCATATAGCTTCGTCTGTAGGAATAGTGGTTCTTTAAACAGGTCTGTATGTTGTCAAAAGACATAGGAGGTGAGCCTTGGTTAGCATGCTGCTGAATATCTCTAAATGCTTCCCTCAGGACAAAAACAATTTTGGAATAATCTCAACTCATTCATTTTGCTTTTTCATTTTTCTCAGTGCAATAAAAACCCGCAAAGAAGTTCATTTATGGAAAACAATTAAAAATTCAGATTGCAAGAGAGAAGACATCAGATTTGCCTCAAACAGGTGCTGGCACAGAGGGTCTACTAACAAATCCTGGCTTTATTTACAGCTTTTAAACACAGACAGACAGATTTACAAAAAAATGTTTCTAGATTTGATAATGTGCTCAATGCCCAAATTTGGCCATAAATTTATATTCATCTGTAAATTGTTCGATTTAAAGCCTGACCTGTCTGGACACCAGTAGTCTTACAAAATGACCATTTGCCTGCCCTGTCTTTTGCACACAATGTGAATAGATAATCTAATGGTGGAATATGCTAGATGTATTATCTAGATAATATAATGACTATTTTTATTATTAAGGGAAAAAAAACTTTTATGTCTATATTGTGTATTACCTCATGGTCATGTATTTCCAACATCACTATCACTCCTTAAAGGAGTAGGACATGGCCCAGTTTTGTTTTTGATTTTGTTTTTGTTTTTGTTTTTCGAGACAGGGTTTCCCTGTGTAGCTTTGTGCTTTTCCTGGAACTTGCTTTGTAGACCAGGCTGGCCTCGAACTCACAGAGATACGCCTGCCTCTGCCTCCCGAGTGCTGGGATTAAAGGCGTGTGCCACCACTGCCCGGCATGGCCCAGTTTTTACTAGCCTTGGAGCATGGTGCTTTTGTGAGAATACCAATCCAAGTTACATGAGTTTCTAAGAGCAAAAGCATTGCCCTAGGAAGAATCCAGTCATGCCCTTCAGCTGATGAAGTGCATCTAGAGGAGTTTGGCTGAACATTCAGCTTGGATCATTGTCTTTAATTTGGATATACCAAGGGTTAAAATTCCAGTAAAATAGACCTTGGAAGGCACTGGAAAATGGAGACCAAAACTGCCATTTCAAATGGATTTGTATTATTAAAGTACACTAATTACGTTAAAGCACTAAGTGGGTAAAAAACAGAAAATTGAGAGCCAGTCTGTGTTCATCAGGGAAAATATTCCAGACACAGTGTCTGAAATACTGCTTTCTACACTTGTCTACAAGCTCCTTAGACAAACTGTTGGGTAGATCGCTGGAAAGCCGCTTACTAATATGACATCCCATACCCTATGCTTTACAAAACTATGTGTGCTACCTCTCTCTGTGTATGTTTATGTGGTAGACAGTCATTCACTGACATTGTATCTTCAGAGTAATGTTCTTTATAAAAATCTGTCTTCTGGATATATTCCCATGTTTTATGTATTGGAGCTGCAGGACGAATCATCCATTTCTGTTTGGGGAGCTATAATGATTGAACGTAATCTTCCCAAAACCTCGTTCATTCTTTGTTGATATTTGTTCCATTTAAGGGCTCGGGGTCCTGGGAGGAGGTAAATGTCGTTGTAATATGTCATTGTTCTCCTCTAACCCCCTTGTGTGATTTGCTTTAGTATTTTTTTTCCTTCCTGATTAATGCTTCCATCTTCATCCTTGCTGTGGCTGCTCATGTGTCCTCTTCTCGTCTTCTGCTTCTGGCACTAAAAAGCCCGCAGCCCGCTTGAGAACTCAGTGCCCTGCCTAGCAAATCGCACCTTGGACGATGACCCCCGAGTGCGGCGCACTCCCAGCGTGGGATGGCTCAGTAAGTGGATGTGTGGGAAGAGGGCAAAGATGGAGGTGGTGGGAAGAGGGAGGGCAGGGCACCTGGGTTACAGAGTGGAGTGAAGACCATCCCTGAGAGTGCCCACAAGGCACAAAACTGGGATGACTGGTTGCTCCTTTCACAGAATTTTCTCTGTGGCTTGCTGACCTGGGTCAGGGACCTTGTCATGTAGTGGAAACTGTGCAAGGGGAAGGGTCAGGCCTAGCCTGGCAGCCCTCCGTCTACATGTCGTGTTTCTGAAACTCATTTTCCTTATGTCGATGATGCTCTGTGTCTCTTCTCAGGGATGTAAGGATGGTAACTTGAGATGTGGTCTTCCCATGCATGGGAGTTAGGAAGAACTTTCTAAGTTGAGGAAATTAACCCTACAAATGCTTAGTACATGCCTAAAAGATAGAAGGTAATATGGACGATGACCTAGAGATTGAGGGAGAACCATCTCACTTCCCTTTTCAAATATAGAGCTATGCTAGAGTGACAGGGGCTGTTTATTTAAAACCGAAACAGAGGACAGTTTGCACAGATGACTCCATGATCACGTAGACTTATTCTAGATGTCAAGAACCCCATGTATGGTGACATTGTTAGGTCTCTGCTTATTATTTCTTTTCATATACCAAAACTATTGAGTTAATTCTTTTCCTATTTTAGCATTAGGAAATTTCACTTTACTGTGAAGATGTCTTTTTCAGCTGACTTAATGGGAAAAGGTTTAGTTCATCCTAAAATAGTGTTTGTTGAGCTCTTTGCTTTCAGGGCTTCTCTTGCTATAAATTTTACATTTTAAGAAACTATTAATAATCTCTGTGCTTCATAGAGATATAAATAAATGTGTTCCATATCACTGCGCACCAGGCACTGTTGGGCTCTGTGCATTCAGAAATGAATCACATGAGTCTTTGCCCTCAAGGGGTTTCCTTTCTAATGAGGGAGGCAGATCTCAGATGGCTAATGGTTGTGGAAGATGATAGACTGCTGGAAAAATACATGTACACCCATCTGGCATTCACCCATACAGCCCCATAAGACTGTGGAAGCAGGTTGGCCTGAGGGAGCTCATAGTGGAAGAAGGTTCTTTAAAGAGGTGAGGACTTAATCTTGGAGGGAAGGTTGAATTTTTTTAGTGGGAGAATTGAGGGAGGATGAGCCTATTTTTGAAGTATTAACTTGGCAATCCTTTTTTTTTTTTTTGCTAGAAAGTAGATCTAACCAATTGGATAGCAATAAAACATCATGAACATTAATTTATTACTCTTCATGTTATCTGGGCTCAGTACATTTTGGGATGTCATTTAGTTTGCTAATGAACCTGTGCAGTAGCTATTTTCATAATCTACTCTTTTCAGATGAAAAGGACAAGACTAGAGAGGGTGAGTAACTTTCCACAAACATAGAACTCATGTTTGTCTAGGACAGGACGGTTGTTTCTTCTGCTATATTGTAGGTGTGGGGGTGTATTATTTAAGCATAGGAATTTACAAGGTCAGGCTGCCAGAAAGATCAATGATTGTTGGTTCCAGTACCCACATGATTTCCGTTGCAAGAACCATGTATTTCCTTCTTATAAATCCATGTGTTTCCTAGAGATGCTTCCTGGGAAGCAGTTTGGACTTTTGAGTTTAGAATCAAGCTGAATGGGGTTTGAATCCTTGATCTATCACTGACAGCATTGTGACATTGGGAAAGCTACTTCTGTGTTATCAAATTGGGTTTCTCGTATATAAAACTGTGTCAATCTTGCCAACATTGGACCTTCATGAGAATTAAGAAGTGTGTGTAGCACAGTGCTCGGGACTCAGTCATCCAGGTGCTAATAGTATTATTTCTTGAGCAATTCTATTTTTGTGCTTTAAAAGCTTATCTATGTTCCGTATCAGACAGCTAGAGGAAAAAGCATCAAGGAAGTTGGTAATAGGGGTGTTTGTTGATATGTTGATGGCTGCCATATGAAACCCAAGATGAAACCCATGCTAATCTAAGAAGACTTCTCTCAGTAATGAGTGAATCCTTTTTATTGCCTGTCTGTATTCTCTCCTATGTATATTCTCTTCCTAAACTATTGTCTTTGATGTATACCTTCAGTCCTCTTCTGAGGGGTCGCTGTTATTTACCATGTCAGGCCAATCAATTAAATACCCATTGAACAGTCCAAGATGTGTAAATTAGGATTAAATACCTTTGGGTCTACCTTCCTACCCAGCTTCCTATTTGCCTACTGTTAATGTGATGTGACTCTCTCTCCTAATCAGCTTGTCCTTGGCTTTTTGGTCTCTAAGATGGCGAGACCCATCTCTGGGTGTTAGCTGAACTCCCTGCCTGCCTACCAAAACCTTTGAAAATAAACCTACCTAAAGCAGGTAGGATCTGCATGAAACTCCATCTCCTTTATGAAATAGCTGCTATATTCACGCATCTTTCAAGCATTAGAACACCACAGCATCGACTGTCTGGGCCTCACAATGGCAGATTCACTGTAGATTGTTTTCTGTTGTTCTCTGTGCCTTACTTGCCTGTACTTTCTCATATCAACTCCATTACACCCAGGACTGCATCTCGAGCCTGTTTATCCCCCAGTGCATTGCAAGTACTAGATACAACCATGCTGTTGGCCTCTGTACAAGATTCATGTTGTACCTGTTCTGAAATGACTTTTGAGGCCTCATCATTTCATTAAAAGCACCCAGCAGCTCGCTTTTTACTAGTAGCTGCCTTGGCCACAGTATTCCATTTACGAGAAGTGGATATTGTGTACCTAAGAGAGATATTTCCCCGTATTTGTACATATCCTGATCTGATGCATTGATTATAATTTATCCTGATAATTAACACAGAATTACTTTTTAAACCCTGCCAAAAATATTAGCTAACAATCAGGATTATAATAAGATTCCAGCAAGTCTTTCCAATATTATTAGCAAGGTATTTCGAGGCCCCGTAACTTGAAGTAACTACCTTTCAAAAACTGCCTTGAAAGGTGTTCTGGGGAAGTGAGCTCTCATCATTTCAGAGCGCTCCTTATCTCACTTGTCACCCGGGGCAGATGTGAGCTCAGAGCTCTTACCCATTTCAAATGCTGCCAAGGTATTGAATTAGAAGTTGGAACAAAACCAGAAACGATTCCCTCTCACAGATCTCTCAGGCAGTTCTGAAACCAGCCTGGGCCACTGAGAACAAAAGAAAAGCTTTCACCTCCATGCTTCAGGACAGGTTAATACCAGCCTAAATGCTTTGCCATTATCGGAGTGTGAGCGTGTCACCTATCTTGGTAGATCCAGGATGGCTCTTCACTCTGAGCCTTATCTGTGAATTCAGTTTGATGTCTAACAGACAGCATCACTTGAGCCCTTATAAAAGACTTGTGTTCCTTTGCTGTTCAAGGCTTGAGATCAGCCACTCCAGAGTCTCAGTTCTGAGCACTTGAGAAGATGACGACACTTGGAGCTTTTCTGTCTTCTCCTTCCTCTTGTGTGTCCTCTGCTTTGTGTCAGTCTGTCTGTCTCTTTAGTGCATTACTGTACAGGTCTGTGTCCAGTACAGTGTGCTGCTCCGCAGCACCTGCCCAGTGTCTGCTGCCGTTCCTCTCCTGGCTCAGGTAGCATTGCTCTGGAAAAGTTGAAAACTGAGTGGCTTAACTCAAGAATTTTGATCTATCCTATAATCTGACCTTATAGTTAATCCTCAATCTATCCTACAATCTGACCACATAGTTAACCCAACAGTTTAAAGAACTAAACTGTGAGACTTTTATTTCTTAATTTTTTTCAGATTTTTTTCCAAGTATATCTGGAATTAAATAGTTAAATTTTGGAGATTTGACTAAATGAAATATGTTCTCTGGCTCTAATGGTCTCTCGAAAGGTTTAGAACTTCTTTAGGAAAGTGGTAGATCCAGAGAGTATACTTCAGCAAGTTCAAGTCCAAAGCTTATTTCTAAACTTGGACTTCAGTCCAGTTTGTAGATGGAAGGAGGAAAGGAACCCCCAGAAGGGATTACAGAGGTCATGGTCAATGCTGCCTTGTCACTGGAGGGAAGACTTGTTTGTCTATAGCCTGTGAGGTAGTAGAACAGGACATATACCCTGAAATGCTTATTAGAAGAAAGTGTGGTTATTAGAAGCAGGCCTGCAAAGAGACTTAGGAAAGTAAATTGAAAGTCTCTGATAAGATAGGAGAAAGTAACCACAGATTGGTTGACATTGGTTACTAACTAGAAAGATGAGAAAATTTAATGATGAGGTGCTAAGGTAAAATAATTGAGCCCATTTGTGGAAGTTTACAGAAAATACTTTAGTGTGAAGGTAGCATGGGCAGAACTGTGGGCCATTTTTGGCCTTTGGAGAGGAGAGGGTTGGGTATCTTTTGTGATAGAGCAGAGATGAAGGGAACGAGGGACCAGGCTAGATTGTGATTGCAGAAGTGCAAAGGAAGGGATAGAGCAGGGTGATGTCATGGTGGACCATATGTCATGGTAGATCAATGTACAGTGTCAGGAAAGGAAAGTGAAGGAGTCAAGGATGGTTCAAGCTTTGAACTTTAGTCAGGATAAGAGAATCTTCCTGGGAAATGGCTATGGATGTATAGAAACAGGCGGTAGAGATTTTTCCTTCCATCATGCACGTTGTGGTCATCTTTGAAGATTTACTTCACTAGGGGCTGCCATTATTAAATTTCTGCTATGCTATCATAGTCTTAGTTGAACTCTGCCTTTTTTTGGGCTGGAGAATAGCAATCACATCAGAGGTGTTTATTGTTCTGAAGTCTTACCTTGAGTCTTAACACTTTACTTTTCACCCCTCTGGTTTTTTTTTCCTTCATTAGGGTTAAGATATTAGCTTGTTGTTGAATAGGAATATTATTTGGGTCACTTACCATGGCATTTATGCTAAGTTTTTTGGCCTTTAAGAAGATTCAAGTGTAACTAAGACTTCTCTCACTGTAATTGTTCCTAGGCATAGTTTTCAAAAGACTTCAGGGAATAAAATCTTTCAACAACCTGACATCTGTCTTCAGAGTCTTTAGTTAAAGGAAGACATTAGAAAATGTAAGTGGTGTGCAGCAACAAGGTACAGAATTCTAAAAATACAGAGAGTTTGAGCTATTTTTCTCAAA
Source organism: Onychomys torridus (assembly GCF_903995425.1). Lineage (NCBI taxonomy): Eukaryota > Metazoa > Chordata > Mammalia > Rodentia > Cricetidae > Onychomys > Onychomys torridus. The sequence continues at coordinate 87,651,149 of NC_050452.1, read as the reverse complement.
AGGAGTTAGTTACTGTTTATCCTGAGTCTCTAAAAGCAATCTCCTCAGTTATTTGATTGATACCTCATATTGTATTCACAATGGACTAAAATATATACTGATTCTAAACAGTTTACAGAATGGCGACGGAGAAAGAAAAGCTTAGGAATTCTGCTTTGTTTCAGAACACTGGAGACTTGAGTAAGACTTCAAGAGGCACAGGTCTGGGAGAAATCTGACAGCTTGCTGAAGTTATAAAATAGTTTTGTTTTTGTTACTTTTTTCCCCAAAAGAGGAATTTGGAATTGTGAAGATTCAAACTGGTGTTTGACAAAAATGATATGTTTATAGTCAAGCTCTGTCTTTCACCATCAAATCTGTCCTGCTTCCTGATTTCCCCATTCTTTATACCGTTTATGCTTTGCTCTGACCTGGGATCATGGAGCCCACTTTGTGGACCCCAAGATCTGTTCCACACCACCTCTGTCATATTGCCCATGTTTGTCTTACTATCCTTGTTCAGGATCTTGCTCTTTCTGGCTTTACCCCTTGCCTGATACAATGGCCCGTTTTCTGAGGTCACTGTTTATGCTGATTCCCACTTGTCTTTTATACTTGGACGGTAAGATGCATCCCCATGTGGGAATGCCCAGTGGTGCCTTTGTGTATCTCAAACAGCATGTAACCCTCTGAGCTTGACATTCAAGTTCCCCTGTGCAGCAACCTGCCCTTAGAAGTTTAAGCACCTTCAAAACACTTTACTTCCCTGTACATACAATATATTTCAGCACATTTTTACCATTGCTTGAATTTTCTAGGTGCATCTCTGTCTTGATGCCTTTGTCCTAAATAGTTTCTCTGCTTGGAATACCCTCTTTCCTCCTGAAGCTTTCTTCTCAAACTCTGCTTTTCCATTAGGGTCTATGACATCTTTAAAGATTTCTCCACTTAAAATATTATTTACAGACCTTAATTTCTAGAAGTATTTTATTGAGATTTCTTACCAACATTGAGTATTTAGCCATACATTTCTTTAAAAGAATGAGATTTATTTATTTTTTATTCTTAATAATGTGCGTAGGGCTATGTACAGATATGTGTAGGTGTTGCAAGGCCAGAAGAGGGCATTGAACCCTAGTTCTGGAGTTATAGGCTGTGTAAGTCATCTGATATGGATGTTAGAAACCAAACTCTGGCACTCTGGAAGAGCAGTATGTACTCTTAACTGCTGAACTGTTTCTTTGGCCCTTCCAACGAATTTCTTAAGGACAGGGACCCATATCTATTCTGCTTAAGATACTTTCTAGCTCAGGGGTCAACAGATTAGCCCATGGCTGATTTGTCTTGCCAATGAAGTTTTATTGGAACAAGGCCACGCTCATTAGTTTATATGCATTTCCTATGGTTGCTTTCATGCCATGATGGCAGAGTTAGGTAGTTGCAACAGAGATCACAGGGCCCACAAAGCTTGAAATAGTCATTATCAGCCAGTAAAGCATTGGTGACCCTTGCACTGAAGTCTTGGTTCTCAAAGTGGGATTTCGGGATCAGTGGGTATTAACAATACTCACTCACAGAGTTTGAAAAGTGCTACCATTCTTTTCATGTGGTTAACCCAAATGCTATTTCTTGACAGATAGAACATAGAACCAAACATAAGAATTCAACTGCATTTAGGAAAGTTATTTTTCATGAAAGAGGTTACTTCTATAATACATTTATTATTTTGTAGTAAACTAATTATTATTATTATTTACTTACTGATGTGCTAAATGTTAGTAATTAGGACCCAGGTAAATATTCTTAATTTTTCTTCTCTCTTCCTTTCTTTTCTTTTCTTCTCTTCTCTCTCTGTGTGTGTGTGTGTGTGTGTGTGTGTAGACCAGAGGTTGTTTTGTGCTCTCTTTCTTTATTGTTCTCCACTTGAGTTTTCAGACAGGGTCGCTTATGAAATTGGAGTTCACTGATTGGCTAGGCTGACTGGCCAGTGAGTTCCAGGATGTGCCTCCTTCTCCCCCCCCCCCCCCCAATTGCAGCTCAGGTGTTACAGACATGTGCCATGACATCTAGACACCTGGGTTTTACATGGGTTCTGGGGATCCTAACACAGGTTCTCATGTGTGCACAGCAGACACTTGACCCACTGAGCCATCTCCCCAGCCCTGTCACTTAGTGTTTAAATTTATAGAGATATTCTGAGACCAGTAACTTTAGTAACTGCGACTTGGTTGTGTCTAACAGAGTGCATTATGTATAGCAGTGAATCAATGAATGTAGAATGAATGAATTAGCAAAACCATCTGGTTAAAATAGGAAACTAAGGAAAACATTGTGACAATAACTAAAACAAATTGAAAGGGTAAGACACTAGACTCATTCAGATGATGGCTACTATATCTTTGTGACTTTGGCCCTCTCGGTCCCTCCAAGAACATTAATGAGGATCCACACTCAATCGGTACTTTGATAATTACTTGGACAGTGTGTAAGGCACACAGAGATGCAGCCATGCCACATGCCACAAATATGTACTCATCTGACATTGTGAGTCCTGTGCCTATACCTAGCTTTAGCCAGTGCTTATGCTGTTATGTTCTCAGAAGCTGTAGACTTAGAGAGTATGCAGTGGATAGGTATTATGACAACCACCCAGTCGCAACAAGAATTGTAGCCTTGACTTTGCAAGTGTCCTTGGCACAGCAGAGAGCACTCTGAAGCTCTAGGAAGCCAGTATGCAGAGAGCTCCCGTGGGTTCTCACAGTTGGAGGATGAGGTTTGTTCCTGAGGAGGGAGCTACCAGGTGGAGCTTCTGTAGATCCCGTGTGACTGTGGCTTTCTGGGCTACTTGTGAGGTAGACAGGATTAATTTGAAACTGATGGAGAGTCTTCCATGCAAATACAAAATAAAGTACTATTATTAGGCCAAAACAATATCTGGATTTAATTACTGGCGACCACAGAAAACCTAACTACTTGAATTAGTATGTCTGTGCACATGCGAATGAGGGAGACATTAGGAAAAGCAAATGCAATATTCTAGTTGCGGATATCATTTTCAAAGTTAATAATAAAATTTCTTCTTGGCAGCAAACAGTGGAATTATACTTTGATGAAAATTGCTGGCAGAATCTTCAGAAACAGGGCTTTTCTCCTTGTGGGAAGCTGAAAGTCTGTGATGTTGATGGCTGTCTTGTAATTCTGCTCCTCCCTGCATCCTCAACCTCCGTGGACGGTTATCCACCCCTTTACCATGCCCTTAAGACCCTGCCTATGGGATGTCTGTCCTTCATCCCCCAAAATGTCCTGCTGCTTTACTTCCTAGAGCTGAGATCTGGATTAGTAGGACCACTGTAAACAATATTCAACTGACCACCAGGGGAAGGGCCCGATTCCAAAGACTCTGCCAGCAGTTTTCATCTGCTCTGATTTTGGGTCCTCACCTCCTGGGGGACCATTTCAGCAGCCTCTTCTTTCCCCAGCCTTTATCCTCACTTTACAGAAGAACACCCTTCACAATTACCCCAAGAACCCACATTCTTATTATTTACACTACAGTGTGCACACATCATTCTGCTCAGCAACCTTTAGCGAGTGCCCTATTATTTGTAAGAGCAAGCTCACATTTCTCAGCCTAGCTAATAATTGTATGATCAATGCCCAATTCTCCAGTCTCTGTAGTGTTCCTTAACTTGGTCATTTTTTTTTTTTTTTGAAATTTTCTACCCTTGCATTATAATCTCAAATCATTTAGATTCTAAAGGGCTTTGATTTCATGCTTTCAGGCTATTACTTATTCTTCTCCAGCCGCCCACACTTGATGTGGCAGATTTACCCTATCATCAGCAGTCTGATTTCCTGTAAGAAGATCCCTTTTCCATACCGGTTTTATCCCTCCCTGCCAGCCATCAAAGCTCTCCCTCATTCCTGCCCTTACACCCATCCCCCACCTCTGCTGATGTATCATTACATCATACTGTTTATGCTTCCTTCATTGCTGACAGAGCACCCAAAGAGTTTGAAACACCTCCCATTTATCTCTGTATGCCTGGCGCCAAGCATGGCGCCGGTAAACATCGGACTGGACCAGTTTATTCACCTGATTCTTGCATGACTAAGTTACTGGTTAACTGTGCACTTTCAGCAACACTTCTGCCTCTGTTGTTCCTTGTAGGTTAGTTTAGAGAAGCTCTTTTCTGATTATCTTTAAAAGTTCACTCAGTCTGAAGACAAGAAGGGAAGTAGCTGATAGTTGATAAGCAGCATGTATTTAACCGGAATGCGCGGTAGCTGTTAGTTGAGATAATGGTTTTCGGGATAATTGTTCCACTTTAGTTTCAGATGTTCTGAAAAAAACAAAACAAAAAAACCCAAAATATTATAATGGATGATGACAGATTTCTCAAAACCATACAGATTTCCTTGTTGATACATTAGTTTTTACTCATTGATTCATTGGTGATGGTACTACTGAGGCTGTTACTGGACCATCCATGAGTTGTGATTGTACTACATAGGTTGGAGGCTTTTTTTCTTTTTTAGTCATTGAAATGATTTTTTGAAGTGAAAATATAATTGCAATGTTTTTCCTCTTTTCCTTCCTCCAAGCCCTCCAGGGTACTGTCCACCTTGCTTTCTCTCCAATTCATGACTTCTTTTGTGGTCTCACACACACACACACACACACACACACACACACACACACACACACACACACACAGAGAGAGAGAGAGAGAGAGAGAGAGAGGGAGAGAGAGAGAGAGAGAGATTGATTGGTTCCTATTTGCTAAGGTTGGAGTTTTTTATTTGGGACCTAACATGGAGCTTGGTAGAGAGAGAGAATACTTCATAAATATTTGTTGACCGAATGAACACTTGAAAACGAGGGAAAGGAATGTGTATCATGCTTAGAGGAGGACCGGTGTTTATGAAGCATTATTGTTCACCCTGTCATCCCATACTGAACAACCACAGTGCCACAGAGAGGTCTCCTGTTTTCCTATGGCTGCTGCTGTTCATTCTAGAAGTGAATCTGACTCCTCAGCCAGAGCTTCCACTGCTTGCTGAACCATTCGGAGCTGACTCAAGATGTCAGGCAGGCAACTCTGACGACCCCAGCTATTGTTTAGGCAACGTGGTTTCCACAAAGCCCTGGTGTAGATGAAGCCCTGTGGCTCAGCAAAGCTGAGTATTCAGGTTAGATTACAGGGTCTTTGTAAATAAATTTTCCAGATCCCTTTCTTTCTGAGCACATGTGAGGACGTGCCTTCCTTGCCTGCTTAAAGTTAGGTGTGAGCCACGGGGAGTGCAAGTGATCTCCTCAGGGGAAACTTCCAGAGCTGGTTCGTGTCCTTTTGGCAAAGCAGCCATGGTCTAGAGAGGAGACGCATTGTGCATCAGCGTCCTGGCCCAGGACACGTGTGGAACTGGAGCCTCCACCCGTGTGCGATGGTGCTCAGCATGAACAAGGGGCACGTACGTCATTCTGGTGGCAATCCACGACGAGTATGAGTTGTTCCTTCATTGTGACCTTTCCTGTTTGACAGGCAGTATTTGTGGTCACCCAGTCAGTGGGCGCCCAGAGTTGGATGTCACGCAGCCTCCTGATGCCCCTTTTCTTGTTCACTCCTGCATTTGCCTGTGCTTGTCTCAACTCTCAGGTCCCTTTTCCCGCAGCCTCAGGTTGTCGTGCCTGAGAAGAAGGGCTGTGTGCACTCATGACTCCGTTTTGCTGTTTTAAGTCAGGAAACAAAGTTTCTGGTCTTTTCCAATGCTAGCCTTCCAAGTGTAAATTTTCTGGGAGGCTTCTGTTTTTTAAGGTCCATTCTTTACAGTTGCAGGAAGCTGGTGGAATATGGGCTACTATGGGCACTATTGTGGGCTGTGGTGAGTTTTTCCTTTAGAAAGTCATAAACTCTGAAATCTTCTGAAGGTAGTAACCATGGTTACAAATAAGTGTATAGTCTGTGTAAATGTACTGGAAAGAATAACACCAACACTTTTTGAGGAAGAACAGGGCACATCCAATTATAAGGACCACTTTTTCTTTGAGGGAAAGCTTTAGTTTATGATTCTTCCAGCACACATTTACTCCAGGCACTTAGTTTCAGGAACTACTGTGAGTGTTGAGGGTGATTTCCAAAGAGTATCTTTAATATTTTTCTATATTTCTAGGGAAATGCATATAATCTATAATAAAAAAAAAACATACAGAGATACTGTTTTCTGGTGCTATATTAATGTATCCAGACCACCAGTTCCCAGCTGGCAGGCTCAGTGCTTATGCTTTGGGGCTACCAAGTTGACCTGTTTGTTCCCAAGAACGATGTTAGTAGTAAACTTAACCTATCTTGAGCAGAGTGAAAGCTGGTTGCAGCTAGGCAGCCCACACCTGGAGGAGGCTGAGACCCTAGAGACCATTGAGGAAGTAAACAAGTAACAGGAGGTCTACACTTGTGCATACTTAGCTGGCTCATGAGACTTGGCTTACTATTGTAAGTATGTAGACTCTACAGTGTAGAGGAAGGCAGGCTTTGCTTCACTCCTTTAAAGGGCAGCTCTAGGTTCATTGAGTGAGCATTTCAGGAGGAAGATACTGACTTTAGACTCCTGATACTTCTGGGCGAGATTGAAGGGTATTTTTTTTTTTTTTTGTAGCCCTGTTAATTTTCAAATTAACAGAGAATCATGTCCAGATACAGCCTTTAGTTTTCTTAAGTTCAGACCATAAAGCTGCCTGATGACGATATGGCCCTTTGGATGAGGGGCTTTGCACACTTGATTTTGGAAGGGATGGAGACATCAGTGACTAGCTTTCAAGGGCTAGAGAATTATAGAACAAAGCAAAGGCCTCTGTTTATGAGAAGATCTACATGCTTTCAAAGAGGACCAATGGACGTTATGTGTACTTAAATAGACACTGCTTCTTTATGAGTATGTGAATGCTTCAGTTGGTACCTTGATGTTGTTGTATTCATACTGACTCTGGTTCATGCACATTATAGCATAGCTGGGATAGTGTGGTCATAGGCCACCTGTAGTAATGAACTTCTTTGTGATAAAATGGGTCATTTCATTGAGTGGAAACTTTCCTGTCACCAGAATATATAAGTAGATAGTAAGAAGTTGGTGTTACCTAGTTAAGGAGAAAGTCAGCCTGGTAAGAAATAGTGAGGTGATCCATTTGCCCTTTGACCATGGTTCGACAAGTTCTATGTACAATCAGGACACCCCCCCCTTCCTGGAGCCCTTGCCTGTGGGACTTCTAAATGTTTTGTGCCCTCTGTACTGTATTCCTGATCCCGATAAGGAAACTGAGAAGAAATTCTGCTACTTTGTGGGAGGAAATTTCAAGGAAAATTTGAAACTCCTTCACATTATTCATGATGTGTTACTCTTTCCCTCTCCTTTTGTTTGCCCTGGTTCAGCAGAAAATGGAGTTTTTAGAAATTACCTTTGTTCACTGGTTTAAGCAATCTTTAACCAGCAAAACTCGACTTGGTGAAGCATTCTCAAGACCTCTGCTGCCCCTGGTTTTTATTTTTTTGTGTGATGTTTCTCGTATTCGACCACTCACTCTTTGCCAACCCCTTTATCCTTTTCTGTACTACTTAAGTAGGAAATCCAGTGAGTGTCAGACACTGAAACGAATCCTACCATCTCCTGCAGATACCATCAGCAAATGCCATTAAAGGACACTCTCTACCCAAGTCTGGGGATGTGGCTCAGTTTGCAGAGTTCGCCTGCATTCATGAAGCTCTGGGTGCCATCCACAGCACCACATAAAACTAAGTGTGCTAATGACTGCCTCTCATTCTAAGAGCAGTAGTCAGTGCCTATAATTCTAACACTAGTACAGGGAGCAGGAAGATGAGTTTGAAGTTATCCTGGGGTACACAATGATGCTGGAGGCCTCATAGCCACAAAAGACACAACAACCAAAACAAAACAAAAAACAAAGCCCTAGAGAACTTTCTAAACATACAGTGTGTTATATGGAAGTAAGTTAGGTTCATCTGTGTAGACTCCCCTCCCCTCCCCTCCCTTCACTTTCCCTTCCCTCCCCTCCCCTTCCCTATTTTTTCCCCTTCCTTCCCCTTCTCTTTCCTCTCCTTCTTTGCTTCCTTCTTTCAACTTTCTCCTGAGTGTTAAATCTAGGCCTTACACATATTTGGCAAGTGTTCTACTCATGAACTATATTCCCAGACTTCCACCTACCTTTCTTTTTTATTTTGAGAAAGGGTGTCTCTATGTTGTATGGGCTGGCCTTGAATGTGCTTTGTATCCCCAGTATACCTCATACATGCGATCATCCTGTCTTAAGCCTTTTGAATAGCTGGGATTACATACATGTTCCGCCGGTCTGGGGATGTGTGGGTTTCTTTACCAAATAACTGTTGATGACCTTTGTCCTCAGTGAGGCATCTGTCACTTTGAGAAAAGCTCTCTGTAGTCACACAGTCAGCCTGATGTGACTCCACATCTCCTGTGTGATGATGAAAAGCTTCTTCGGGACCTTGGTGCTCATTTTCTGATGACTAAGATAGTTTCAACTTCCCACCTCTGGACATGAATTAGAGGAACAACGTCCAAGTTCTTAGCACTCATCTCCTAAGACTGGAAAAATCCAAATGATGAGTTGGTATGGAACCCTAGCCATGGCCATTTTAGTTGACACTTTTCCCTTGAGGTCAGTGGGGATAATGGAAAGAAAACAAAACTTCCAGTTATTGAAAGCCTGAGTGGGATACTAACTCATGTGTTTCACTGCTCATTGCTTACAGTAATCTTATTGAGTTATTGTCCCATTTTTTATTCTTTCTTATGCTAACTTTATCTTCTTTCCATTGTATCATGCTAACATTCCTTTAAAATATTTCTCTGAATGTGTCCAGTAGGCTTATCCCAGAAGAGTGAAGTGTGAATCTCCATTCGAACTCTTTACCTATCCCTCCCTATTCCTGACTCAGTTAAAAAGATAGTGGTCAGTAAATATCAGGCAGGTCTAGGTCATAAATCGAAATGTCCATAAACCTCTGGAGAGTCTTAGAACTAGATATAAAGATGTGACTTAGAAGGAGGACACTTCCAACTGAGAGTAGCAACCACCTCAGTGAGGATACTGCTTTTCCAGTAGAAAATCCTGGGGCTTACCTAGCATGCTCAAGGCCCAAGGCTCAACCTCCAGTAGTACATGCATACATGCATACATGCATACATGCATGCATGCATGCACAGAAAAGTCAGGAAATAATCCCAGACCCATTTTAGTTTAGACCAAATTTCTCCAAGCTATCTCTAGAGTCATTGAAGGCCATGGTGAGGTTGTCATAACTTTGGACCCCTGATGCCACTTCAGTTGAAAGGGAGCCTATGGGCATGTGCATACCAGGCATATTTGTGCCTTGACTCCATCCTCTTTTAGATTTCAGGCACTATAATCTTGAGAACCTCCAGGGCCATGTGAGCCTGAAGGCATGTGTGTCTTCCATCCCTGCTTCTAGCATCGGAGGTGACTCATATTGATTGGCTGTACCCTGAGATCCATTAAGCAGAGTGCAGTTAGTAAGGCTATGTGGAGGCCAATATCAATACCTTCCTAAGTTTCGTGAATCAGAAACCAGAGAGAAAAGTGTAGGTGCAGAGAGTGTGTTCATTACCATTTTTATTATTCTGTGCATATGCCTGTCTTTATCTCTACATATACTCAGTCACTGTATCTACACTCAATGCATTTGGCTGCAGATAGACGATTATGAGACTAATTTGCTTTACACACATGTGCATACTTCTCAGCTGTAAGGGATTTTGCTGACTAATGATAGACATTAGAATCATTGCAGACAGAGCTATTGGGAAACTATCCCTAGGTATAACTTTTTAAATTGTGTAAATAGTATTTCATGGAGGATGCTAAACTATTTAAAATGTAATTCAATTTTATATAAAATTTTCAGTCTCCATGTTTGATTTAATTTAGTAAGATCTCCTAAAGTTGGCCATTAGTCAGTGTTTCTTTTCTCCAGTTCCCATGATAGCAGCAAATTAGTAAATACTTATATAAAATATGCTTATGATATACTTTTATTAATGTATCACATCAAACTCTTATCAGTTGAAATATACAGAAAGACCTCTCCATTCTTCCCCTCTTCCTCTTTATTTTGCTTTTGTGGCAGGCTTCAGTGTACAGTCCAAGCTGGCCTTGAACCTGCAGATCTCCTGCCTCAACCTTCCATGTGCTGTGTTTATAGGCACACCATCATGCCAAGCATCAGAAACACTTTGAATGAAGGACAGACAGTTCTCTTTTTTCTTTGTACTTCTCAGGACTGTCTTTATAGCAAATACTTTCAGGTCTATGTGGCTTTTCATTTGGTCTTTTACCTTTTTCATGACCATCTTCATATCTTCGGAAAGATTTCAGTTATCGATGTAGTATGTTAATGTATTCTACAACAACAACAGCAAAGAAAACCACCCCAAACATTATTTGTGTACTTCCTTCTTCCAATTAGCCTACTAATATTATTTTTTAGTTCCTTATAAATAACTCATAGTGTGGAGTAAAAAAATCTCTTGTTTCAGTTTCTTTATGTAGCAAGATTGACAGGATGTTTTGACTTCTTGTCGAGGACATGAACATCTATATCCTCCTTCCTCCCTCTCTCCCCTGCTGGTGGGACTGGACTCTTTCATTGCTACTCTACTTTCTACTGTCCATGTTAATCAGATCTGTGTTCTTTCTTCTCTCCATTCAATGCTCTGCTTTCTGTCAGTTGAATCTAATGCAGAGAATCCCTAAATAGAATTCACATTATGGCTACATTAATATAGTTTACTCAGAGGCTCTGATGATCTCTCTAAGTACCCCTTTTGCTAAGTAGTTATTTTAAACTGTAGCTTTAAAGTGAATTTTTAAAAACTCAGTTCTCTTCATTATTATTATGTATGTATGTGTATAGTGTGGGGGGGCAGTAGGGAGAAGAGTTGTGCAGGTGCCATAGTGTGCATGTGGAGGTGAGAGGACATGTGGAATTGGTTCTTTTCTTCCACCTTTGTGTGGGTGCTGAGGATTGAACTCAGGTCTCCAGGCTTTAGCCTTCAAACTGATTTAAGAACAAAAGAAAACAAAACAAAACTACATTATTATATTCTTAAGCTCATATCTCAAAGATACTGATAACCTGCAGGATGCTTTGATAGCACGTTTGGGCAGGTTGGTCCCTTCTTGGTGGCTGTGGTGTCATCCCCCCACCCTCCACATAGTTGGCAGTTATTGTGTTTAGGTCTGCTGCATAGTGGATTGTCAGTCATTGATGTCCCTAGCTCTCCTGAGTGGAGATAGTAACTCCCCTTCCTTGGTTTATTTCTTTGTTTTGTTAAATCATACTATCAGGAGATACTAACACTTCTAGAAAATTTTAGTCCCAAATTTAATCATTTTCTCCTAGTCAGTCTATGATTTAGAAGAGCATAGAATTCTTTTAAAAACTGGACACTATTATCGTCTACACAAAGCATTTCTGCTGCTTAAGAAAATTCTTCATTCTGATTCTAGTTAGGGAAGGTGAGGGTGTTCTTTTTGTTTTTGGTGGTTATGAAGTTTTATAACAATTCATCTACATGCTATTTTATTTTTAAACTTTTTTTTTTTTTTTTTTAGTTGTCCTGAGGGGCCCTTGGAATCTGAAGATACATGTAGTTAGAATTTTCTATTGGCCACCACCAGCTCCCAAATAAAAACACGGAGACTTCTTGTTAATTATGAATGCTCTGCCTTAGCTTAGGCTTGTCCCATTACCTTTTATAACTTAATTTAACCTGTTTCTATTCATATATGTTTTGCCTCAGGGATTTTTACCTTTCTTTTTTCCATTCTGTATGCCGCACTTTCCTGCTTCCTTTATGTCTGTCTGTCTGTCTGGCCCCTGGCATTTCCCTGGCATCTTTTTCTTTCTTCCTAGAGCCTAAATTCCTCCTCCTACTTACTCTCCCTGTCTGGAAGTTCTGCCTATACCTCCTCCCTTGCTGGTTAGCTTTTTATTGGACAAATCAGGTGCCTTGGGCAGGCAAGGTAAAGCAGCAATACATCTTTACATAATTAAACAAATGCAACCCATCTTTACATAGCTTAGCAAATATTTGGCCACATTTGCCCCTTTTTGTCTAAAGAAAAAGAACAGTTTTAGCTTTAACTTAGTAAGACTATATACACTGAGAACACTTATCAAGTAAAAATTATAATTACAATATCCAGTCCATTTGCCTTTGGAAAATTCAGAGAAAAAACTCCTTTATCCATCCTATCTTGGTGAGTCCAAAGTTGAGTACCTAATTTCCTTTCTATCCTAACTTGTATTACCAACTCAAAATTATCTTGTTAGTTCTCAAAAATATTTTCTTAGATATTCAATTTAAGCTTCTATTTTTTTCAACCTTATAAACTTTATATCTCTTATGTAAGTTTCTTTTCTGAATTTGGTAACAAGAAAAACTATAACTATAACTGTTTTGTCTCCAACTCCATTAGAGACTCAAGAAGGATATAATATTACCTGAGTAAACAGGAAGTGTAGAGCAAGCAGCTTCCAAAACTGTAGACCTGAAAAAGCCAGCTGGCTGTTTGGACAGTCACCCAAGGTTCCTCTGCAACATTGGAGCATCCATTTTTTGGCCTACAGGCCTAGCATATCTAGCAGACTTTTCTATGAAGCAGGAATTGTAAAGGACTGTCTCACCTTGTCTTGGCAGAGTTCGGCAGTCTTTTTCCTTGTGTCCTGCTTGCCCATACTGTCAGCAGTCAAGGCAAGAGCAGTTTCTTGCCCAGTGGCTAGCTTTGCCACAATGAAAGCAAATTACATAAGGAGGTTCTTTGATGCCCACCATGAAGTAATTTGGTGCTGCCAGGATTCATTTCATGTATGTCTCACATTCATGAAAAAGTCTTAGGTTATTAAACATCTTAAATGCCGTATTCTGTAGGTGTCCAAAGTGTTTGAAGATCATCTATCTAAAATATATCCGTTTAACCTTGAAAACATACCTAACATATCTAAAAAGTTTGATTGCTATAGATGACTATTAATCTGCATTTTTAATTATCCTAACCAGCTTATAATAATACCTTTCAAGGACTAGAACTTTATATTACATTTTAAAATGAGCTGCATAGGTATAATACCTTAAGTTAGAGTAGAAACATACATATGGTATAACAAAATAACCTTAAATTTGTATCAATGTACAAAAATCCATAGCAATGTAAAATATTTGAGATGAATAGTTGTCTTTTTTATCCTATATTCCTTTATCCCCACTAAATGACGACAAACATTCATAACATACTGAATGACCGAAATCCACCTACCCTACCTCTTGGAAGTGTGGGCATTGTGTTTTGTAGACTGTTTCCTGTTGTCTGGTGGGTGACAGTATCCCCAGGGGACCCTGAGAAAGTTGAGATAATGGTCAAGTCCTAAGAAAACTAGTTATAACATTTGCTGTCTAGTCTCTGTAGGATAGGAAAGTAAAAGGCTTTTCTGAAGTTCTGGCTAGAATGGTCTGTGAGCCTGGACCATCTCAGCTAGCAGCTTTGAAGTTGTTCTGAACTCAGAACTCTGAGAACTGCAGCAGAGGCACTCTGAAAGACTGGATCACCTGGGCTATCCATTTTCATTGGTGTTTGATCTCCTTGCTCTGAAAACGCACAAACTTTCAAAGGTAACATGCATATCTGCATTAGCATAAGTATGGACTTTGCATTGTATGCAAGCCTTTCAAAGATGATTTTTTTTTTTTTTTTATGTTTGAGTAAGTAAAAGATACCTTGTTGCAGGAATCCTAAATGGTCTTTGAATAAAAATCCACAGCCAGATATTGGGGTAAATGCTGTAAAATCAGAGAACAATCCACAGCCACTTCTCACCTCACCAACTCCTCAGCCGATCTCCACAAATCCTCAGATAGTCTTCAGCCAAAAAGGCATGAGTTACTGTCTCCTCCCTCCTTATATTACTTTCTCCACACAGCTATATCACTTCCTGTCTCAACTTTCCTAGTGCTGGGATTGATGGCATGTGTGCTTCCCAAATAATGGTAACAATATCTCAAGTGCTTGGATTAAAGGTGTGTGCCACCACTGCCTGGCTGTTTCTCTTTTAGACTGGATTAATCTCCTATAACCCAGTGTGGCCTTGAGTTTATAGAGATCCAGATGGATCTCTGCCTCTGTGCCCCTCCCCACTCCGAGTGCTAGGATTAAAGGTGTATGACACCACTACCTGGCTCTGTCCTCTGATATTCAGGCAAGCTTTATTTCCTAGATGACAAACAATATATCACCACAACATCTGTCAACTTTATACTCTTTTTCAGTTGGTATAACTAAACCTCCATCCATGCCAGATAAGAAGATGGCATGTAATAATAAGTCATGAGGACTCTGTAACCAACGAGATTTATCTTGTCTCCCCCAGTTTCAGAGCTGTTCCTCTGTCAAGGGATCAGCATATATGTTGCCTGTTCTCTAGTTTTCTAGGTTTATTTCTTTATGTCTGTAGTTAAGATTTCCAGGGGTCTCCCCCAATCAAATCTGGTCCCTATTAATTGTAAGAAATACACAGCTTTTCATTTCCTGTGGAAACAAAAGCATAACCTCTCCACCAATGCAATACATTTTCTGAATTCCATTTTAAAGTTAAGACATCCCTAAAGTGTCTAGGCTGGTTTAACTCAGCAATTTCTTTTACAACCCAGTGTCTCTCAGCGGCTGCCATTCACTCATCAGCCTTCAAAAATTCAAAGCCAATAAGGTATCCTACAGGATCCAGACTCCTTGTATCTCCCATCTTTACATGGCTTATTCTTTTTATATTACTTTACTTTTTCTTTAGAGACGTTATGCAATTATTTTTAAACTATTTATATTTATTCTTTCTGATGACTGTCTATACCCATTTTCTTTTCTTTCTCAAGCACCTGTGCACACTGTAACCTTTGGGGTTTTGTTTGTTTGTTTGTTTTGTCTGGACCTGTTTTCCTGTAAAACTGTAGTGTTCTCTGACTGCATGAGCCAAACCTTAAAACTCCTAAGCTTCAGCTAGGCCATTTGCCATGCAGCTCTGGTGTTTGGCTTTGCTTCTTCCTCAGGTCCTTCAGAGCTGAGCCTTAAGCCTGCAGGCCCGGCTGAGAGCTGTGTTGAACTGGGAGCTGCATTTAACCTCTCAGTTCTAGGAAGTTGGTGTTCACATTGTGGCAGGCATTTTTTACTTAGCTTGTTGCTGTTTTTTGCTGTATCTACTTAATCTAGAGGGCACTCAAGTGCTCTCCTGCACAGCAGCACCTCTTAAAGGAGCCATATCCTTTTGTAAAATATTTTCTGCTTTCTTAGGCCCTATGTAGAAATTCAGGCCCCACATTGGATGCCATTTGTAGGTGCAATTTTCCTTCGGCTGCCAAGCAACTCTCAAATAAAGACATGGAGACTTATTATTCATGATGCACTCTCTAGGCATAGAGGTATTCTTGAGAATGGACTTTCCTTCTTTGTCCTTGTTCTGGTTTAATAACACTTTTTATAATCAGATTTTGACATTCTTTACCCCATCCTCTGCCTCTGATCTTTTTCTCTATATTTTCTGGCTTTGTTCCCCATTTCCCCTTTTATGGGCTTTCTTAATCTTTTCTATCTCATTTTGAGAGGTTCTTTTCATGCTCATATGAATGTATATACTGATATTTAAAGCAATTGTTGGTTTGTTCTGAAACCTTTTTCTTGATCTCTTTCAAAGCACCCTGCCTGTGTTAGAGATATAAAACCATTTCAGGACTTTCTCTCTAAGCTAGTAGAGTTTTTATTTTGTTTTCTATATAATATTTCTTTTTCTCAATTTTTATTTATTTTCTTTATGCAATGTAGTTAACTTTTGAGTTTTCTCTTAAATTCCTGTTAGATCTCAAATGCTTCCTTTTTTCAAACAAACAAAACAAACAAACAAAACACAGAGCCTTATTCAAGTTCATGTGGCCTTGAACTTATTGTGTAGCTAAGGATGGCCCTGAGTATAGGAATTCAGGCATGAGCTTGCAAGGAGGTGGCATCAGACTTCTACTGTCCATTCATCTTAAGAGGGGGCAGGAAGTGTTTTCTGTAGCATGAATCTTAACAAGTCTTATTATTAAAATCAAACCTGAAGCCTGGTATTGGGATGAATGCTGGAAGATCAGAGAAACAGAACAAGCCACAGCTTCCTCACCTCGCCAGTTCCTCAGCTGATCTATTTCCTCAGACTGGAAGCTTCTGAATCCTCATCCAGAATGAATCTCAGCTGAACTATTGCTCAAAAGCCTAAAAGCTTCACCAGCTCTAGTTCCTGGTTTTCACGCCTTATATACCTTTCTGCTTTCTGCCATCACTTCCTGAGATTAAAGGCTCTTGTTACCATGCCTGGCTGTTTCCAGTGTGGCCTTGAACTCACGGAGATCCAGATGAATAACTGCCTCTGGAATGCTAGGATTAAAGGTGTGTGTGCCACCATTTTCTAGCCTCTGTATCTAGTGGCTGTTCTGTTCTCTGACCCCAGATATGTTTATTAGGGTGCACAATACTTTGGGGAACACAATATCCCCATAGTTTTCCTCAAGTATGTTCTGGAATTCAGAAGGCTTTACTCTGAGGCACAAACACTTGCATCCCGTTAGCAAAGAGTATCTAAGTGTAAATGCACTGTCTGCTGAATCTTCTGCCCATTGGGGTGGAGCTCAATGGAGACGTGGGACTTTTACTAACCTGTCCTTTTCAACTGCTTCTTGCTCCTGTGAGACTTTACCTGGAATGTCTACAATCCACTTCCTCAAAGATATGCAGGGTGTCTCTGGGGCTTGGTGCCCCTTTCACATACTTGATACTGCCCTTTTGGCACAGCACCAATGGTGTCAGCTTTACCACACTAGCTGCTTTTCTTCTTAGAGAACTTTTGAAATCTTTTGTCTGTGTTGATCTTCCCCCAGTTATTTTCAACTTTCATTGATCTAGTTGTAAGCTCTCCTCTTCCCTGGTATTTTAAATATGTGTGTGTGTGTGTGTGTGTGTGTGTGTGTGTGTGTGTGTGTGTGTGTGTGTGTGGGGGGGAGAGAGAGAGAGAGAGAGAGAGAGAGAGAGAGAGAGAGAGAGAGAGAGAGAGAGAATGAGAATGAATTGAAATACTTAAAAATTAAGCTGCTTTAGGTCACAGTGAAATTGAAATATTCATTATCATTATTAGAACGAAGCCATCATGAATTAGAAAAGTTTAGCTCTGGCTGGTTGTTTATTTAAAATGTCTGGGATCTAAGAGTGAATCTGGAAAAAAAAAACCTCACAAGTAGTCAGAACATTAAAACAGAAAAACAAAAACAACAATAAAAACCACATTGTAGATGTTGAGGTTAAACAGATCAACCAGAGGGTTTGGGTAGCAGTGATTGAAAGAGCAGCAAGTGTTCTACCAAAGAGAATAGAATTTGGGAAGGCTTCTGGATGCCGGTGTTGGTGGCTCTGTCAGCTGACCTCCACATGCATCCAGGTCTCCATATAAGGGCATTCCTTTTCTTTGCCCCATACATTAAGAATGACTTCAGCTTTTGGCTGAATGTCACTCCTACTTTGATAGTTCCATGAATCTTTTGATGTCTTCTTTCTACCAGACTCACTCCTCCTCCCATAGTGCTCATGTGCTTTGAGTTATTTCTGTTTTCCTTGCTCGTCTCTTCCCCAGGCCTCTTGTCTTTTAGCTGAACTCCCCATCCCTGCCTTTTGCCTCACTTCCTGGATTTTCCTCTGCAGGTGTCTCTTCCAGTCTTACTGCTTCTGGCTTCTGTTGTACTGGTAGCGCACAGATACTCGCCAGCTTGGCCGTGTCTTTCTGCCCTCGACTTCTAGGTCGGTTACACACTGTTTCATTATTTACCAACTCAGGCTTTCCAAGACTAAAGGGTCCTTTCTGCGAGCGAGTCCAGCGAGCACCTCCCTCCATAAGAAACGGGGTTAGCACAGTTGCATTTATAGCAGTTTCCAAATGGAGGTCAAACAACCTACTCATTTATTAAAAATATTCAGGAAGGGCTACTAATTCTCTGAGGCTGTGAACAAGACAGAATGAGGGCCTTGACATGGGGCTTAAAATTTATATTACATCGGAAACAAACAACAAAACCACCTAGAAAAAAAAGAAATAAAAAGTGAAATGATCCAAGATACCCAAATGGATGTTCCTTAGTTATGAAATTCCTTCAAAGGGCTCCAAATGACTGGTAATGTTTTCTCAGTTTCTTTAGCCTACTGTTTACACTCTGCTGATTTTTGCATTTTATGTCAAGGGTGGTAACTAGGAATGGAGGGCTTAGAGATATTGTTCAGTTTTTTGTTGTTGTTGTTTATTTGATTCTTTTTGTTGTACTTGAGGATATCTCTGGATAATCTGTTGTCATAGAAAACAAGACCATTCTTTTTAGACTTTCTCAGTCAACCTCATTATAAGTGTGCCATTATATTCCTTTTATTCAGCAGCTGAAAATTGTTATTTAGTTACTCATGAGAATAAAGAATTCCAGTGTGGTTCAGAAGTCATGAAATCCTTGTTTTAGCTTGCCTCTCTGGATTTTATTAGCTTCTTATGGAGGTATGAGGTAAGGTGGGGGTTAAACTTTCATTGTATCATATAAATATGTGCATTTTATGCACACATTTAAGTATTATTTTCCTATGCTGTACATTTCTTCACCTCTTTTTCAAGTACCTAATAGATACAATTGCAAAGGACTTTTTAAATTGCTAAACATATAGTAAAGAATAACAATGATTTTCAAGCAGTACAGAGTATAATTAATTTTTATAGAAACAGTATGTACCTGCCAAATGGGTACTTTAAAAATGAAACAGCTCTCGATTGTGTGAAGCTGCTTGGAAATATGATTCTCCAATGCTTTCTTTTCCTATAGCCTGAAAACAGTGATACGGATATTAATTATGACTGTGCACACAAGACTGGTTCTTCCCTTTTTTTTTTTTTAAAAAAAAATCACACTTTAGAAGCAAAGTTCCTTTGCGCCAAGAACAGTCCCAAGATATTTGAATGTCCTGCATTTTAGTTGGAAAGAGGACTTGAATGCAGCCTTGAGTAAGTTACCACCTGTCCCCAAAGGTAACATCCTCTACGACACTGATGTTTCACCCACTGGTGCCAGGTGACAGTCTTCTCTCGACCTCTCAGGCAGTGCTGCGGCGTGATGAGTTGGTATTGCATGCCCTGACTCTAAATACAGAGCACTGATTTATTCTGACAACATGTCCTGTTACGTACCTGTTGCAAGATGTAGACAATACCTCGTTGTTAGGGGCCTGTTGTGTAACAGCTTCCCGTGTTTGTTAAAATCCACACACAGATTTCTGATTCCCAGATACAGCCTAGTGTGTAATCTCTTTTGGCTCTTGTCCTGTCTTCTTTGGTTTTGGTGATATGTTTCTGTGGTCAAAGTGAGTTTCCAAAACAAAGTTATTTATCGATTTGGTTGTATAGGTGAGGAATCAAGGGAAAAACCAAACATTCTTTGGTGCGTGTTTATGCAGTGAAGTTGCAAATTTAATGATTTGCTGCAGGTCGGGCAGGTGACAGTAGTGGCTTTGCAACAGGGCAAGTGGCCAGAATGATGCCTTGGACTTCCCGGCTCAGTGTGGCGTTGTCAACGCAGAGTCCCAGCCGCGCATCGCCTGCCAAGATGATTTTTCATTTTGAGTAGTGGTTCTCTGTATTTACCATACTGCAGTGCTACTTGGAAGGTTGGATAAAACTCCTTTTCTATGTTTCGTGCCCAGAGTTTTGTTGGAGCCAGTATGGGGTGAGCCTCAAACTTGGCTTCTAGTGAGCAGTGCCCCTGTGGTGTGGATGTGATGCTGCTGGCCTTGGGTCCTCACTTTGGTTAGCGTGGAGTCAGAGCACTGGGAAGCATTTGATTGTTGTGGGCTCCAGGTGTTGGGCATGAAGGTGCTGCATCTGATAGGGAAAGAGATAGGAAAAGACTAACCAATTCCAATCATCTTACCCATTGTCCTGGATTTGTCTGCCTCGGAGCTGTTACAATATATGCTACAAAATTGAACATTCATATTAATTATTTTTATTACAGGAAATCAGATCAAATTTAGGAGGGTCAGTGGATTTGATTGTTTGTTAACACAGACTTCTTCTTCTCATCTGGTTCCTGCATCCTTCTTCAGCTTGCATCTTTCTCTGCACAGAGTAACTAGAGATTAGCCACAAGATTCGGAAGGAGAGAAATGAGACAGGATTTGTTTCTTTGGCAAGACTGAAACGACAATCAAGTTTATCATTATAACAAAACCCTCATTGTTTTGGCTCTTAGCTGTTCAGGCTTTGTGGCAAGGACAATGGTTGGTTCAAATATGCCTTACAGTGTTTATCATAGATTTCCAAAGCAAATCCATATATTTAATCTGTTAGGCCAAAACTTTAATTTATTTAACTTTTAGATTATATCATTACTGCCACTTAAATAAAATGAATATAATAATTAGAAGTCTGCCTGCTCTGTTTCTCACCAAAGGCAGTGTTTAACTTGTGTGTGTGATCAGGACTGCTCAGCCTTCTTTGATTAATACTTCATAATTCTCATTCAGGAAGAACTTTCATCCAGGTAGTGTCAGTGACCGGTTTTGTGTTTTAAATGAAAGGACAAAGTTAAACCTACTTATCATTTCCCATTAGTTTCAGTCTCTACATTATCTGGGGGTGGTCAGGTTTGTGCCTGACACCTTTTGAATCAAGTGGACACCAGAACTTTAGAATGCAGTTCAAAACATAAAATGCTGCCTTCAACAGGACTCCTTTAATTTTGCTTATGAAACACTTTGTCAGATGTTACTTTCTTTTAAATAATGCCCTGTGCTCAAATTTTCCTAGAATAAAACACCCTGCCAGGTACAGGATTTAAGAGATCTAGGCCATGCTTACTCAATGAAATGCAGTGGAGTGGAAAATACCCTGTCTTCCTGGCTCAGAACACTGGGTCTTTTCTGATATAGTGCTTCAAGGGGATTATATTATTTAAAGAGCTGCTGTTACTCCTACATTAACTTACTCTGAGCAGATTTTCGTCTTTTGTAAGATTGTGTGTTGGAGTTTCCATTGGAGGGAATTTGAGTCTATGAACAATGGTTTCAAGTCAAGGAGAAGCTGTGCTTGAACATGGTGCTGGCTTTCAACCTTTGCCCTCTTGCTGGGAAGACTTGCCTGAGTCAGATCATTGAGGATTAATAGGGAGTGCATTGCTCAGCACCCTGCAGGGCTTGGGTCAAAAGCCTTGGCTTTGAAGAGTTACTGTTTTGCTTAATAAGCCTAGGAATTTCAGGTCCCAATGCAAAATGAAAACCCAGGATTCTGTTGATTAACATGGTCTCTCTGCAGTCTGCCAGCCTGTGAGTCTTCTGGATATCCCGTCTGTTGTGTGTAACAGTGTTGGGAATAACTGGGGAGGTTACTAGTGAGTTTGACCTCTGGCTGTTACAGGAAGATTGGTACATGCAGTGTCCCATGCCCTGTACAATTCATCCTTCTCCTTGAAGAGGTTTGGCATGTTATAGAGAAAAAAGGAAAGTGTTTACCCTGGCAGTAGGAATACTGAGTGGTCAAGGGAGCCTGTGACAATACTGTTTTGAGGCAGACTGGGGATTCTGGGCCAGATACCCACAAGGGTAATGATTTGTGACCAAAATGTCTGCTGGGCAAAGGAGGGTGGGTAGCTTTTCTGGGTGACCAGAGAGACTCATGGGCTTGGAAGGATAGCCCACGCCAAGGGTAGAGGGTATCCAGGCATATGCTCTGGAGCAGTTCTGATGCTGATAGGTAGGAGCTGTGTCTGGGCGTGAAGCAAAGGCAAAGGGAGCAGTAGACTAGACCTGTGTAAAAGGCAGTGAGAGACAGGATCACAGCTGGGGAAACAGGTTTTTACACTGACTGGTTTAGATATATGTATGGTTTAACTTAACTTGAACTCTATCCAGGAAATTAGAGCAAGTATTTGGGATTGTACATACTTTCCACTTAGCTATATTTATATTCCAGCTTGAACTCAGGAAAACTCTACAGGATCTAATGTGGTTAAAAAGCCTGGTCACTGTTCTCATCACCATCTCCCAGTGTTTACAAAATGCTCAACCAAAGTCTGTGCCCTGGGAAAGAAGTTTCTAATCAGAGTTCACTTGTGTTTTTTCAGGTAGCCCAGCCATGACCCATAGGAACCTGACATCCTCCAGTCTAAATGACATTTCTGATAAACCAGAGAAGGACCAGGTAAGCAAAGACTTTTCCTCTTAGAAATTGAAGACTGACCATTTATCTAACAGATGCTGTGTTGATAAGAGATAGTGGTTGTCACCACTCAAATAGACATTATGTGCAAATAGGAGTTGGCTCTTTTTCTAAGAAAGAAAGCAAATGTGTGGGACCAGAGGAGAAGCCAGCAAGTCTTGGCTTTGACTTTTGTGGTGCATTCACCTGGGCTTTTTTAGCTTTGAAACTACAGTTGGCTGAGCCTGGGTTTAAGTGGGTTATTTTATGAAAAAGTATTTTGGTGTACTATAAGAGGTGCTAGCAATCGTATATCATTAAATGTCTGTTTGTAATGAAGGACAGACAGGTAAGTAATAAGGGATGTTAATTGAGTAAATATGGTTTTTTGGTACTTGTTTCAAAATTGGCTAGGTGTGAGATGGTCCCAGCTTCCCCTGTTAAATGGGAACAGTACTTCATGTATAATTCAGAAAACCGTGCATCTGATTCTTTCTCTTATCACTTTCTTTTGTGTCCTTTGATATAACACTAGAACACAATTCTAGTTGGCTTCATGCTTAGTGCACTAACTAGGTAGCAGTCCCAAGGCCTTCTTCTTTATCTGTCTCTTTAAGTGGGGTAGCTTTGACTTTTTTTTTTTTTCCAAACTTTACTATTTTTTTCCATAAAAACAAATTTATGATAGTCTTAATTCTTTAAGTGGCAGCCCCTATAGTAATGACAAGAGATTTATAGGCCATGGTGAATTCTAAAAAGTACAGGAAAGGTGAAATTACTCTCTTACTTATGAAGTGGCTCTTGGATTCTAGCTTTCAACCTTGGGAGCTTCCTGAAAAGGCCTTCAGTTGCCCAGATCAGATCACTAGGCAAACCTTGGGAGCTACACTCCTGTTCTCATCTTCTCTCAGTTCAATATGCTTTTTGTGTTCTTGCTCCCCTTCCCCCTGGAGATTAGAAGCACAATAGGTTTCTAGCAGGTTGAGTTTGACATTTCCCTGAGATCTGTCTTCCTTCTTACCTTTATCTGCTGGTGTTCGTGGAAGATGCCTTGCATCAGGACAGATGACTGTCCTCAGCATGACCTTGATATTTTCTCTTGACTCCTTGGGCTGCTCCTGTACAAACATTGACATGGTTAATTCTATTGCCTTCTTCGGATGCTTCTGGACATAGTCAAGGTCCAGGATGTTGGCTCTTGAATGTGTTGGTAAGTACACACCTGTGGCAGAAGGCGAATGTGAACCCTTAGAATTTCCTTCAAGCTGCCCTGCTCACTGTGGCTCCATCCAGCTTTTATCAAACAGTGCTAATTATTCACACCCTTTGATAGGGGATTTGAACTTAGATAAGGAAACACCAACTAGGGTTGGCATATCTGGCTGATACAGTTTTGAATAAGTCTTCTTTTATTAGGGACAATCATCTTTAGCTAGAAATTTGTGAATAGGCAGATGATAAATGCTGTCTGAGAGAACTTTCTTATTTTGTTGGGTCTCTTTAAATGTGGGCGTAGGTAGAGAAGTTTCATGGCTTACAATTTGAATTACATCAAATTTATCTTCAAGTATCAGAATACATTTGAGCATCATGGGCCTTGGTTGTTGATTTTGCTCTAAGATGTGTGTGGCTTATGTTCTTGAAATCAACCTTTTTTTTTTTTTTTTTGCCTCCTATCAGTATACCATAGTTGCTCAGGTTGATGTCAAAGACCAAGAGAAAAAACTCAGCTCAGCTCAGGGATTTTACTGGCTCTGTTTTTAAAGCTAGCAAATGAAAGTGAATGGGTGTAGCTTAAGAGATTTTATCCATCCAAATATAGCTGTCACTGTAGCCAGTTAGTCCAGGGAGGTCTTTCTCCAAAAGGATCTCTGTTCTTTGCTTCCTTCCAAAGGCTGGAGAGGAGTTTAAACTGTCCAGTCTTGTTCCCGTTAGTCCTGGAGGAGGGGCAATGGAGTAAAAGTGTGCTAATGCTTTCCACACAAAAGCATGTGGAGACTTTTAAGGCAGACAGACAAACAAACTGGACTTGCAGATGAAGCTCTATTAACCCCAGGTTTTATTTTTGTAACCTGTTTTAATACCATAAACCTGGGTTTTTCTTTTTTGTTCTCTTTCTTTTTAAACCCACCCTCCCTCCCTCCCTCCCTCCCTCCCTCCCTCTCTTCCTTCCTCCTTTCTTTTCCTCTGTCTGGGTGTGGAAAACAGGTTGCCATACTCAAATTTGTTTTGAAAAAGCACTTATAATTAATTAGCCTGTGTCCTGGAAATGAGTTTGACAGTGAAGTCAAACTTGTCCTGTGTGCTTTTCCAACCTGTTCTCCCAAACTTCCGTCTAATGGCAGCTGAAGTTTCTGATTGACAGATGGTTCTGCCTGGATACAATCTGAACAGTTGTATCTGGGCCTCATGACTTCCTGCTACACAAGAGATAGGCTTTATGTTTGGAGTTCTGAAGAGGAACAGAATGGCTCTTTCCAACAGATCCAGGGTGACATAATTTGAGGGCACATTTTAATGGGATTCTGTCTTGAGGAAGCAGAAGACAGAAATCTGTGGACTGCACTTTTTCTTCCTTGCTCTCCAAGCCTATGCGCCCAGGATTTCAGTAGTGGCTGCCCGATTGAAAAATAGCTCAAAACAGTTAAGAGCAGCAGAAAAGCATACTCCAAATGGGGCGATTCAGTGCTTTAGCAGCCTCCCCGCTCGGATGTTATGTTTATTAAGCAGAAAAAAACACCTGTGAGGCATACAGTAACAGTACATCTGGAGCTCATCGACTTGTGTATCTACATAAATCCATTTTGTTGTTGTTGTTGTTGTTGTTGTTGTTGATGTTGTTGCTGCTGCTGCTCTGGAGTGTTCTTTTGCATTAGCCAGTTGTTTTTCCCAATTGTCTTTGCTTTGTCTTCCTATCTTCCTTCGTAGCTTCTCTGTTCTTTGAAAAATGGAGCTGTACAATAGAGGTAATGCAGATGTAAGGCTTGAACATTAGGGTTCAGGAGTGAGGTGAAAGCACATGACAGGGGATGGTGGCTTTTTGCTTTCCTAGCACCAGGGATCACACCTGGGGTTTCCCATAAGATACAAGTCTGCAACCACTGATCCATCTCTCCAGCCCTAAGATGGCTGTCCTCAGCATTAGCTTGTTAGCTTTCACTCTTAGAGAGGTACTGTGCTTATAACTTTAGAGGGCTTGACTCTTAGAGGCTATCAATGGTGCAGGGTTATCTCACATTTGCAGATTAAATGTTAGGGCAAACTGCAGCTCGTCGATCCACAGTGCATGTTGTAGGTATAGAAGCATGTTGCAGAGTCTCAAGAATACAGGTAAAGGTCATGTGACCTTGTAACCTCTTAATCTGGCTACCTCACTGTTTAACAGAATTCTCAGGCAAGGGATCACATAGGTCTCCTGGAGGAATTGGATCTAGGATTAATTTTTAACGTGTCTCATGGTTATTTTAAGCATCATCTGCTGTTCATCATCTTTAAGTATACTTGGAAGCCTTGATTTTTATTTTTGAAGTCTTGGTCATTTATGGAAGTAGATGTAAATTTAACTAGTTTGTCGGAGAGTAAGAGGATAAACCATTAAGTCATGTCTGAATTTGCTGTCTTGACAACTAGAAGATGGAGTCTAGAAGGACACAGTGTGTGACTTACTGCTCTTCTCATTCTTCTCACACACACAATGCAGGATTGACTCAACCGAGCTTGGTTGGGGTGATGCTTTCATGGCTTCAAAAGAGAATTTCCATTGTAGGGCCTTCACACAGGCTCTTTCATATCCACCGATGTAGACATGCACGAAGGCAGTGCCTTTTCTCCTCTGTGGGGCTGCTGAACACGCACGGTCCATCTTCCCTCTGTGGAGGAAGTCGCAGTGAAGTCTTTCTGAGGTTATAATCTTGTCTTTCAAATGTTCTCAGGGGCCTTTGGGACATTGCTATGTCAGGAGAGCTCCAGACAGAATCACATCTGTGAAAACTGGAGAACAACGACATGTTGTCAGTCCTTAGATGGCCACAGTCACAGCAAGTTTGGTAGTAGCCACAGTTACCCCATGGCCCCATGGCCCCAGCTTTCCCTCAGCTGTGTGTTTTGTTATTTTTTTTTCAATTTTTCAATGCATTTTGGTTAAAATAGGATTGTACCACGTTCTCCCTTCTCTTTCCTCCATCCAGCCCCTGCCAGGACCCACTCCTGTAGTTGGAAGGTTTCCTGTGTCCCAGCCAGCTGGTGGTCTGGACAAATTTCTCCCAAGTAAAAACACAGAGGCTTATATTAATTATAACTGCTTGGCCATTAGCTCAGGCTTATTACTGACTAGCTCTTACACTTACTTTAGTCCATAATTCTTATTTATGTTTAGCCTCATGGCTTAGTACCTTTTCTCAGTTCTGTCTTGTCATCTTGCTTCCTCTGTGTCTGTCTGGTGACTCCTGACTCCCTTTCCTCTTCCCAGAATTCTCCTCATCTGCTTATCCCATCTATACTTCCTGCCTGGCTACTGGCCAATCAGCATTTTATTTATCAACCAATCAGAGCAACACATATTCACAGCATACAGAACATCATCCCACAGCACCCTCCCAACTCTCAAATTGATAGCCTCTTTTTCTTTGACTATTATTGTTGCATGCACGCATGTACTCATGCATATGTGCACCCCCTCCAAGTTATCAAAATACAATCTATTGAGTCCATTTTTATTGTTTGTTTGTATATGGTTTCAGGGCTGACCACTTTCTGTTGCATAACCAATAAGGGGTTCATCTCTGGGAGAGGCTAATTCTGCCTCTCTCAGGCTTCATTAAATACCTGTTGTTCTTTATCCAGGGGTAGGACCCTGTGAGATTCCTGCCTTCTGCATTGACATGTCTATTGATACTGCCATTCTCACAGTTCTGGTCTTGTTTAAGCAGCGCTTTCTGAGACTGTTTCACAGCAGACATCCTGGTATTCTGACTCTTAGAAGCTTCCCACCCACTCTTCTGCATTATTTCCTTAGCCATAGATGCAGGAGCTGTGATATAGATGTTTCCACTGCGGCTGGGCCCTCCAAGGTTTTATGAACTCTGTATTGTTTCCAGTTATGTTTTCTTGGGATGGTCTCTGTTTGCTCTAAAGAGAGGTTTCTTTGAAGCAGGATGGTAGCTATACTTACCTCTGAGTATAAGGTTACAATTTAGAATGCAGGAAGGAACTTTCCTGGTCTGGAAAAGTGGCAATAGGAGATTCTTTTCTAAGGTACCTGACCTCACTAGCCCTAGACATTGGCTAGGTTTCTATTACCAGGTATGATTGCCCTCGTCTTTGAGGGTGTTGAGAGTTTAATACAGGTGATACAACATAAGAAATGGAAAAATGGGGAGGGGCACCAACTGGGGAGGAGGGAGAGAGGTCAGTACAGAAGAAGGAGGGACGATATACTAAGGTTGTTTGATAATGTCTCAAGGAATGATATTATTTTATATTTCCCAAAAATGATGCACAATACTCATGCATGTATGTGTCTCTGTGCATGCATGCATGTGTGTGCATACGTGTGTCTTAAAAGAAGTTATGCCACTTGGGCTGACAGTGCTTCCACAAGAACCATAGACTAACAAAATCCCCAGTACGAGACACCAGAAACCTCCATTTGAATGATTGGTCAGGGGAGTCCAAGTGACTCCCAAAATAATATAGTCTATTGATATAGCGCTCGGTTGATTCTCAGAGGTGGAAGGTAAGTTCCTTGTATTAGTCAGGGTTGTCTAGAGGAACAGAACTCATAGAATGAATGTGTGTATGTATGCATGTAGGTAGACTTTGTTAGAGTGGTTTACAGGCTGTGGCCCAGCTAGTTCAACCATGGCTGTCTCCCAATGGAAAGCCAAGAATCCAGTAGCTGTTGAGTCGGTCAGCAGGTCTTCAGCCTGAGTTGTAAGCTTGAAGAAGTAGGCGCTAATGCCAGTGAGGGAATCAATACTCGTAACCAGCTACAGAGTCTCCAGCATGGCAAGTTAGCCACACACGGCCAATGCTTGACACTTACATGTTGGTGGTGTTGGTTGTCTAATCAGTTGTATGTCTAATCAGTTCTGAAAGACGAATGAAATCATACCTGGTGATAGCTCCGAAAGGACTGTGGATGGTCATGTAACGCTTATCCTTTAGCTCCTTTCGAATAGCATCAGCTTGCACCGAGACAGTTAACAATGCTGACATGTCATCAGACTTAGTGTAGCCCCCCTCTCCCTGCTCTCTGTTCTCTTCCATGTTTCGAAAGCTTTAACCACTGGTGGCTGTTAGAGGTTGAGTACTGACGTTAATACTAGTTTCATGTATTCACTCAGAAAACGTGGAAGTGACCGTGAAGGGGGAATGTGTTTGAATGTCAGGCCGCACGTGTACTCTTGTGATCTGAGTGTCTTCACTAGAAATTATTACCCATGCTCTTGATAGTAGATCCCAGGGGTGGTGAGTGAGGCTGATTTATCTTCTGAGTCCTAGTTTGGGACTAGAGATGGAGAGCAGGCACTAGTGCTAAGAAAACAAACAAATAAGATAATTCCCCACCACAAGGAGAACCTGTTTGGATAATGGAACAAGGGCGTGTCGGGAGATAGGGAGACATAGTGGGTAGGGGTGTCAGCAGAGGAGATCAGGGGAAGCCTTTTTTCCTAGGCTGAGGGAAAAGCAAGTACAGAGGCCCCAAGGCAGGAATGACTATGTTTTATTTAAAAACAGGAAAAAAGAAGTCCAGAGTGAGTGGCTGAAGCAAAGCTAGCTAGCAGGTGTGCAGTGGTAAAAGAGGCCGGGAACACAGTTGGGGGGACCTTTTTATTTTATTATAAGTGCAGCACAGCACTATTTTTGGCTCTTTACCTGGAGAGTTGCATGTTCTGATTTACATTTTAAAGTGATCACTGTGGATACCGTGATAGGATGGAGGAATTTGCCAATGTTCCGGATCACCTGGTGGTGTTACTATATAAAGCATTGTATGAGTGCCTCTGTGTTTTAAATTGAGAACGTATAACCTAACAATGCCAGTTCCTTATGTATTAGCCATAAACGTGAAGGCCTTATTAGTACCAACAGAGGAAGTTCTTCATAAGAACTGTGAGAAATAAAGAGACTCCCTAGTTTAAAGTATTTCCTAGGAACTGTTGAAGAATTATTCCACACTAATGAAAACATTTAAATATTCTAACACACTGTAAGTGGGCAATAGACATACTGTGGGAGAATATAATATTGGAGCTTTTGAGTGATTATATTCACACTGGCAGTCCTCTCTATGTCCCTGTGACTGAAATCAGTCATTCCAGCTGAGTAATGACACATGATTAATGCTACTAATGCTGTCTACACTGGAGGCTTCACTGAGGAGTGGACAAGCAGGAGAGTTATTATGCTTGGAAAGGAACATTGGAGTGTGCAGGAAAGTAAAATCATCTCTGAGTGGTTCTGTGGTAGCAGCCTTTCATGTCTCTGTCTCAGTCACTGTCTGTCTCTTTCTCTATCTCTGTGTTTGTGTGTACGTGTGTGTGTGTGCGCGCACAAGTGCACAAGTGCACATGCTGGAGGCCAGTGGTTGATGTTGGATGTCTTTCATAGTTGATTTCCATCTTACTTTTTGAGGCATGGTCTCTCATTGAGTCTGGAGTTCCCTGACTTGGCTAGACTCTGTGGTTGCTGAGCTGTAGTGGTCCTGTCTCTGCTCCCCTGGTGCTGGGGTTGCTGACACATTGCCACACACAGTTTTTACTTAGATGCTGGGGATCTAAATTCAGGTCCTCATAGTTGTGTGGATAAGCACTTGACTGAGTAATCCATATCCTCAGCACTCCATGTCACAGTCTTGTCTGAACTTGAGCTCTGAATGTGGGGAGCACCACATCCCTGCATTATACATTTAACAAAAGGGCTTGTAGTTACGACATATCTTAAATAATAAACTGGCAAGTGGTATACTAGATATTTCTATTTTCTTTTGTTCTTTTCAGTTTGCACCATTCTACCTGCCAGCTCTTCTGTGTATGTGCTTAGACTATGTTGCTAAGAGTAGTGGGATTTCATTACCTGTAATATTTTAGGTATGTTCACATGTCAAAAATCACCTGTGTCTAACTAAGACTTCAATAAGCAAGGCTTGGAAGTGGAAAATTGTTGCAGAGCCAACAGCAATATCTTATGGGCATGGTTAAACAATGCATCTAAGGCCATGGTTATAAAGCTTTATAATAGTTATTATGTATATCTATATATCCATATATATATATATAATCATTATTTACTTATTGTAGTAACATCATTGTCTATTATATTTTTTAAAGCCTCAGAGTTCCTCAATTAAAGGTGTACAAAATTGCTGCAAAATTGTAAGCAGGGCAAATGTGAACAATCTAGCTTTTCAGAGTAACCCCTGTTAGTGCTGGACTTAAAGTCTTGGGTTTTCTGGATGCATGAATACTTCTACAGTTATACAAATCAAATAGGAATTGTGTGGAACCTACTCTATTCCTTTTGAAGGTTGTATTGCATACCTGAATCTAATTGATTCAATAGTCCATTAATTAACACCAAGTGGCTTTTCCCTTATAACTTTAAGTGTGCCTATAAGAAATAGCCTTATTGTAATATCCTGTTTCCCTTCATGAGTATTTATGAAGATGTTCTTCTAAGTGCAGTTACTGGGTTGCCATTTATTGACTATCTAATTCACTTCTCAAAGGGATTACTACTTGCATTCTAGATTCTTAAAACACATTCATAAGCCTCCTTCACTGCTAATGCATTGTTGGCAAGTTAGAGTTTGTCCTTTACATAAAAGCTGAAGGACCAGGTGAAACAGAGACTCTCAGTGCTCTTGACTTTGCTTCTTAGTTCACCTTGGGGCTTTCCTCAGAAGTTAAAATGTAGACAGTAAGACTGAGTTCACGTTCCTGGTTTGATTGGATGCCCACTTTGGCTCATTGCCTGTATCCCAAGGCACAGGTGAAAAATGCAGTGGCTGTTAGTGTTTTCTGAAGCAGCGGAAGGCTGGAGGTCCTGCTGTTCTTAGCAGCGAGACAGCTGTAGAAGCCCTCTGGGAATTTCCTTGGCAATCTAGGAATGACTTCTTCTGAGGAGTCCTGCTTGGTGGTCTGGAACAAAAGAGAAACTGCATGCTAAGCTGGACAAGCCTCTTCTCTGAGGCATTAGTCAACACATTTGCAGTTATGCTGTGCCTCTCCTTTATTTTCCTCCCATTCCTTGGGAGAAATTTAAATGAACTGATGTCCTGACTCAGCTTGGCGTCCAGCTTTTGTAGGTGCCTTAAAAGAATGCTGCACGTGAGCATGTGACAGATGATGATAGAACACCCTTACATAGTGGCACCATTGCAGATTCTGCC
The DNA here is from genome assembly GCF_903995425.1 of Onychomys torridus. Taxonomy (NCBI): domain Eukaryota; kingdom Metazoa; phylum Chordata; class Mammalia; order Rodentia; family Cricetidae; genus Onychomys; species Onychomys torridus. The sequence goes on along the minus strand of NC_050452.1, from coordinate 87,619,439 downwards.
ACTCCCCTCACAGGATTCACTGCAGAGCAGTAGGAAGAGGTCATGGCACCCAAGGGAGTTGTTTGTTCCTCTTTAGAAGTTGAGAGCTTCTTACTGTTCCCATGTCTGTTGCCCGAAGATTCAGTGGCCACACCTCAAGAACTTTTGATCCCTCACTGATTTCTCCATGTGGTACCATCAGTGCTGTGGTTTTATTGATAAAACCGAATGGAAATGAAAACAATGCTTCTTTTTATTCTGCCACCATATTAAAAGGCCAGCAGTCAGTTCTCTGCTGATCTGAGAGCCCGTGGAGCACACCACGTAGACGTCCCTGCCTACTTGGTGTTCTGTGCATATGTATTAAGAGAATGAAAAGTTACTGAGTGATTGCATAGGTAGCCATCGCAAACGTTGAGTTTCAAAGCTGGCTGCCCTGTTGGTCATTCACTGGTTTAATCGGATGGTGCTGAGCAAAGTGTCCCATTCATAGGATAGCTGATTGAGCTTGTTCCTGTGTGTGGAATCATTTACAGTCAACATAGGTAGGACATCTCCTTACCTTGATGCTTTAGAATGGTTAATATCATAATGATAAAATATAATTTACATACTCTGGAAAATTTGAGTTAAGAGATTGTTTTTCCTAAGGTTAAATTCATTTAAGCAACAGAGCTACATTCTTGTCTGCACGCCTATGCTTTTAATCTGTAATGAACTCTGCCTGTAAGGATTAGGGCTACTTTTAGGTCTAAAACCATAGTGAAACAGACAGGTGTCCAATTGATCACTTCTGGACTTTGAGGCACACATCATGCTGAAAGAGCTAATTGCCTGAATTTGTATTTTAAAAAGCCAAGGAATTCTTAAGGGTCTGATGGTGACTAGCTGGACAATTCTGCTGCCATGGTGATTAAAAGATGTCATATTGTGTCTGTATCCTAGATTGAATTGATGGAGTCCATGATAAAAAGCTCATATATATTTATTTTGGTGTGTGCATCTATGTTGTGTGTGTGTGCGTGCGCGTGCGTGCGTGCATACACCCGTGTGCAGATGTGCTCACTCATGTGTGCACATGCGAAAGTCAAAGGTTGACAGTGAGTATCTCCCATTATTGCTCCCCACCTTGTGTTTTCAGACAGGGTATCTTACTGAACTTGGAGTTTGCCATTTTGGCTAGATTGGCTGGCAAGCAAGGCTGTAGTGTCAGCTTACCTCCATCCCTTGAGCACTGGGGTTAAAGACATTGGACATTTGTCTTTAACCTGGGTGCTGGAGATCCAGTCTCCAGTCCTCATACTTATACAATAAAACCTTTCTCTCTGAGCAATCTCCCCAACCCCATAGTTATATATGATTTTAAAATGGTATGATGTGTGGTCTCAGGTAGGGTGATCCTAACAATATAGTACATGGAGTTCAGGGAAAGAAAGGTACCTGAGCAGGCCAGAGCATCCAATGAACACTTTGGAAGCTCCTGGCCATTTAGAGAACAGAAATAATAGAAGACAGACGTGCCAGCCAAATGAGACATTCGTCCTTAGGTACAAAGTGGGAAAAATAGTGGGGCTGCAACTGTCTGTCATTTAACAATACAAGTGAATGACTTCCTTCTCCAACAAATTTAAAAGACTGTAGCCTTTACTATGCTTTGAAATAGTGGTCTTAAATTCTCCAGTTCTGATAAAATACATTATTCTGTTGTTACTTCTGCGTAATTAGTGTCCCTTGTCAAACTAATAAAAGTAGATTAGATTGACAAGTTGGCCTGTCCATGGGCCACAGTGGATAATCCAGTTAGAACCCATCTGATTTATTAATCTTCACTGGCTTTGCTGACATGCCTTATGGTTCTTTGACTGTTCAGGATCCATCCTCACTATGGACAGAGTCACGTCCAGGTCATCAAGTCTGATAGGTATACATCCTTATTTATTTTTGATAGTGGAGAAAGCACTTGTGGTTCACCTTTGACTTTAGACTTATCATAGGAATAGCACTGAAGAAAGAGAGTAAGCCAGTTAAGTCTTACATCTTTTGAATTTCAATTTTCTGGTTCATAGTACAGGATTGCAATTCACTTAGCACTGCAGTCTCCATGGGGCAGTTGTTTGCAAGGGAGAGTGCGTGATACATCGTAAAGTATGATACAAATCTTCACTGTCATGGTCACTTTGATGATTTAATTGAGCCATTGCCTTCCAGATTTGGTTGGTTTTGCAGTAAGATGGAGTAGGATACAAGTTATTTTGCTTTATGGATCGTTCCTCATCCTTCTTATTGTACATTGCTAATTTGGCTCTCAATATTTTGTGCTCTTACCTTTTGTACTATACTGGCTTACCCTCCCTGTAATGAAATGTGTCTGATTGCCCCCCATGAATTTTTTTTTTATCACATCTACATATGCCGGACTCAAAAGTGTATTTTTCTTTACCCTTCTAAGGCCTAATTTTCCTTCAAAAACTTTTTAATTTTTATGTGTATGAGTGTTTTGCCTTGCATGTATATCTGGTCCTGTGGGATCAGAATTACAGATGGTGGTAAGCTGCCATGTGGGTATAGGGTATTAAACACAGGACTCCTGGAAGAGCACACAGTGCTCTAACTGCTGAGCCATCTTTCTCATCTGGGCCCCATTTACTTCGAGATGAATCAGTAGCATTTACCTTGAGCCCCACCATTAAATGTTCCAGCTGTTGGAATTGCTTCTGATTTGAATTTCTAACACTATCTAGGACCTGCTGCTTGCATTATGAAGTTATCGCATGTTGCTTCTTGTTTTTAGTGTATACACCTTCGGTGCTATGGGGAAAGTTAGGGGGTTCTAGTGAGTTAATTACTGATGGTAATGATTTACTGCAGAGAAAGACATCTCATGATTTTTTTTTGAAAGTCTAATAATATGAACATGAGAATTTTCTCACAGAAAATGATTGCTAAAAGTGTGGTTATTGTCTTACCGTTTCATTCTGGTGAATTTTCTTCTTATATTCATTGGCAGTATGTTTTAATAGGTTAACTAGTTGCTCTAAACATATATTCTTGCCTATCTCATATTTACATATTTTTCTCACTCAGGACTATCATCTAACTGCTAACACTTCAAAAATAGTTTGTTGCTGTATTTTTAAAAATCTGTTCACATGGTTTTCTTGTTATGAAAACTAAAAGAACATAGTTAATCAGTTGACTGATGTAATATAAAGAAATCATCATAGAATCTTTATTTTCATTTAAAATAAAGGATAGCATGTCTCAAGAATATACTGGAAAGCCAGTTGTCAGCACACAAAGTTGTTGTATTATAGGTGACGTGGAATTGCTATGCTGCCCAGGTAGAGTGCGTTTAGATCATGGACCACAGAACATCCTTCTTTTAGATCTAAACTAGGACTTTTGTGAGTATGTCATAGA